>NW_021821430.1:0-71398 GCF_901001135.1 Rhinatrema bivittatum | reverse complement strand
TGGCTGTGTACCATGCCGACAGAGAGAATGCTGCCTGCCAGCGCCTGAGGAACTTGGAGGAATAGATGACCCCCATGGTACCATACCGTACATACTGTGCTCCACTGTCACACTAACTCCTAATGGAGTCAATAGGTAAAGTGTGACTACGGTCTCCCCAGTACCACTGGGGCTCTGATTATGGCTTAATGGTGGATGGAATTCTGTGAATGGATCACTGGCCTTTCCATAATGTAACAGCAGCAGCAAATTCCATGGTGACTGACAGTGCCCATGGTGCTCTGCATTAGTGTCTTGCAGTATCTGAGCATGTCCACTGGTGCCCAGCATGGTGACGGCAACCATGGTGCCCATAGCAGTCTCACACTCACCAATGATGGATTGCATCAATGGTATCAAATTATGCTCTGCCTAGGGCTTTGACAGCACTTGACCATGCTGCAGGCTTGCAATGCGATTGTATAGTGTGCCAACAATGGTGCCCCATGCGCCTGCGCATGTTGACAGCAAGGCAGCACTCATGACCCTGGGCACCTGAAGGCACTGGTGACTAACACTGAAGTCTGAAAATGTTTTGGGTTCGTCGGCGCCGATTGAAACCCGCGGTACCAAGGACACCTGTGGTGCCTGAAGGGAGAGGATCTATGGTTCCAACACTGCATTGACATGCTGCATCGGTGTCCAAAGGAATTGATGACTCCTGTGCCATCAACTGTTAGCCTTGACTGCAACCCTAGTGCTCCTCAGCACTGTTGGTGTTCAAAGCACAGCAGGGCCTCTGGTGCCTGCTGATCCCAGCAACTCATGCCCCCAAGATCATCGGCATCCATGGTGCCTGGCAGCCGTAGTGTTGGGACACCAAGATGCCCCGCGGTGTCCCATCTGGACACCTCAAAGGGCCTCAAAGGCACCAGACCACAATGTACCTGGGTGCCTTGATGCTCCAGGGTTCCTTGGGTCGATGGTGACCCGGCGCTTGATAGCTTCAAAATCATCCAAGGTCCAAAACCCATATGAATCTTGCCCTCAATATGGAAAAAAACAGAAATTATACCCCTGGACAGAAAACCTAAAACCAACAATAAAAATAGTCTATCCCTACCAAATAATATTAGGCTAAACTTAGTTGATTCAGTTAAAGACTTGGAAATAATCATCGACTGCGAATTAAACTTTAAGAAGCACATTTCCACAAAATTAAGAGAAGGGTACTATAAACTGTTGGTCCTCAGACTGCTAAAACCTTTATTAGATTTCAATGACTTTTGTTCTGTTTTACAGGCTCTTATATTTTCATCACTAGATTATTTGTAATTCACTACTACTAGGCTTGCCACAATCCTCACTACGACTGTTACGGTCCCGGGCCGTGCCCTGGGACCTACACTCACCACGCAGCCAGTCCGGCCGCAGGAACGCCTTCCCTCTGGCCTCCCAGGCCGAAGACGCGGCCCTCCGCGGCATTCTCCCTGCAAGTTATTTCCATTGAAGGGCCAAGCGTATGGAATAGCATGCCAGCAGAATTACGATTGGAGACAGAGTTAAAAAAATTCAAGAAAGGTATAAAGACATGGCTCTTTGAGCCAGCCTTTGCGGATTACCTACAAACAAATCATTAATGTTTAGAATCAACCATACCTGCTTTGTCACAATCTATATATCTTTTAATGTTAATTGCTTTATGCCTCTTTTAAAGTTTACTAATTGTTATTCCAAGCAATGTATTTCTTTGAATGCTTTAAGGTTCTTGTACACCATTGTGATGTAAACACGAACGACGGTATATAAAATCTTTTAAATAAAATAAATAAATAAAAAATAGGCTCAGTCACATGTATTTGCATGTGATGAGCACTATCTCATTCGCTCCGCGTCGGCCGCGCGTTAAATAGGCGGTAATCCCCATATTGCATTAGGGAGTGGATTAGCGCCTATTTATCCCACGTCTGACTGCGGGTTATACAGTGCACTCGGCTGAGCGCACTGTATTGCTTCGGCCCCCATAAGAGGGACGCTCGATTTTAGAAGAACCTAGAAAAAAGGAAAAGTACCTACAAAGACTTAATTTCTTATGACGCCAGTATAAAGATTAAACACAGAGGGGTAGATTTTAAATGGGTTACGTGCATAAGTTATGCACGTAACCCTTTAAAACCCCCCTGCACGCGCCGAGCCTATTTTGCATAGGTTCGGCGGTGCGCGTAAGTCCCGGGGCTTTGCTAGGGGGGCGTGTCGGGGGGCGGTATGATGGGGCGCGGCGCGACGTTCGGGGCGTTCCGGGGGGCGTGGTTCCGGCCTGGGGGTGTTTCGGGTGCATGGCCGAGGCCTCCAAAGTCGCTCCCAGGCGTAACTTTCGCGATAAAGGTAGGGGGGGTGTAGACAGGGCTGGGGGGTGGGTTAGGTAGCGGAAGGGAGGGGAAGGTGGCGTATCTTATAAAATCCGGCGTACTTTTGTTTGCGCCTGGTGCGCGAACAAAAGTACGCGGGGCGTACTTTTCTAAAATCTACCTCAGAGTAAAGTGAAGACCAACACACAAAAGAATAAAAGAAATAATTATTATCTGACTTGGAGATGAATCCAGCAGAAGGTTCCTGGAATCTAGAGAATAGAATTGTAAATATTGTTTTTGCACTGCTACCGTAAAACAAATTTGAAAAGTATTTTACAATTTCTGTCTAATTGTCTACGGTTAACAAGATGAAATATAAAATGAATGAGTACAACGTAAGGCGTAAGGGGAGTGCTGGCTAGGGATGTGAATCGTGTCCTCGATCGTCTTAACGATCGATTTCGGCTGGGGGAGGGAGGAATCGTATTGTTGCCGTTTGGGGGGGTAAAATATCGTGAAAAATCGTGAAAAATCGTTAAAAATCGAAAAATCGAAAAACCGGCACATTAAAACCCCTAAAACCCACCCCCAACCCTTTAAATTAAATCCCCCACCCCCAAATAACTTAAATAACCTGCGGGTCCAGCGGCGGTCCGGAACGGCAGCGGTCCGGAACGGGCTCCTGCCCCTGCATCTTGTCGTCTTCGGCCGGCGACATTTTCCAAAATGGCGCCGAAAAATGGCGGCGGCCATAGACGAAAAAGATTGGACGGCAGGAGGTCCTTCCGGACCCCCGCTGGACTTTTGGCAAGTCTCGTGGGGGTCAGGAGGCCCCCCACAAGCTGGCCAAAAGTTCCTGGAGGTCCAGCGGGGGTCAGGGAGCGATTTCCCGCCGCGAATCGTTTTCGTACGGAAAATGGCGGCGGCCATACGCGTATGGCCGGCGCCATTTTCCGTACGGAAAATGGCGCCGGCAGGAGATCGACTGCAGGAGGTCGTTCAGCGAGGCGCCGGAACCCTCGCTGAACGACCTCCTGCAGTCGATCTCCTGCCGGCGCCATTTTCCGTACGAAAACGATTCGCGGCGGGAAATCGCTCCCTGACCCCCGCTGGACCTCCAGGAACTTTTGGCCAGCTTGTGGGGGGCCTCCTGACCCCCACGAGACTTGCCAAAAGTCCAGCGGGGGTCCGGAAGGACCTCCTGCCGTCCAATCTTTTTCGTCTATGGCCGCCGCCATTTTTCGGCGCCATTTTGGAAAATGGCGCCGGCCGAAGACGACAAGATGCAGGAGCAGGAGCCCGTTCCGGACCGCTGCCGTTCCGGACTGCCGCTGGACCCGCAGGTTATTTAAGTTATTTGGGGGGGGTTCGGGAGGGTGGGGGATTTAATTTAAAGGGTCGGGGGTGGGTTTTAGGGGGTTTTAGTGTGCCGGCTCACGATTCTAACGATTTATAACGATAAATCGTTAGAATCTGTATTGTATTGTGTTCCATAACGGTTTAAGACGATATTAAAATTATCGGACGATAATTTTAATCGTCCTAAAACGATTCACATCCCTAGTGCTGGCATTCATTTTAGGAGTTACAAGCCTGGGAAGAAGATCCTTGGGGGTCAGTTTGGGCCAAACATTAAACTCTACAGTTAATGCCTGTTGATAGCCAAAAATGAAATAGAATGTTAGGATTTATTAAGAAAGAGAATTGAAATGGGAATGCAATGAGACCCTCTGCAATGCTCCATGCAGGGACCACACCTTAATTAGTGCGTGCATTTGGCGGAGAGAGCAACATAAAAGAGGTTTTCAAATCTGGATTTGCCGGGAACTTCTGAGCAACTCAAACTTGCCAGTACTGGGAAATGGGATGCTGGGTTTGATGGACCCTGGTTCTGACCCAACATGGCATTTCTTATCTCCTAATTCCTTAACCTGAGGAGAGGGTGCAGGTCTCCTTTGCACCCCCCTCATGCTGATTCCAGACTATGGACACTGGCAGGTCTCCTTTTAACACTGCACACTCATGAAAACAGTAATGTTCATTAAAATTATTTCAAAGTTTTGTTCCTTTGTTTATCAAGCACATCTTCTCCCCCCAGGGCCTGCGACAATCATACAACAATTTAGCAATTATCCCATCATGGAAATTGGTCTTTGTGATGGGGAATAAGTGAAAGTTATAAGAGGGTAGTCGGCAGCAGCTGCATCAGCCCCTGCGTGTGAGAGCTCCAGCTTTGCTCTGAAGGACGTCAGAAGGCAGTGAGTAAGATTTTAAAATATTTCTTTAAGATAACGTATGAGAATCTGTCATTAAGCTGAAAGATAGCACAGAACAGAAAACTGCAGGATGGGATTTAAGTATTGGGCTCAGAAACAAAAGAAGCCAGTGAAAAATTTGGGGTAAAGGACATCCACTTAGGTCAGAAGCCACCCAGGATGTCCACAAAGTTATTTTTCTAGATGTTTTCCTCCTTCCAGATGCTGCAGTCAGGAGCTGTGCAAATGAAACTGAAGATTTCTTGGCTTTCTTTTTTGCCTAGCAGCACTTACATCTGCTCCATAATCTTTTAGGGGATGGGAAGATCATTCCTCTTCACCAGAGATTCCAAATGTGTTTAAGATTAGAGAGCAAAATCATCTTTTGATGTCCATACTCTACTCCTACCCTCTCTCTTCCCCAGCAGCAGTTTCTGAGTCTCCAGGTCTTATCCCTGCTTATCGCCTCCTGCCCTGCCATTATCCCTCAATGATTCTATATATCTGGTTATTGCCCCTGCTTTTCCCTCCCTGCCCCTCTCTCCCCTCAGTAGTTCCTGTATCTCTGGTTATTGCCCCTGCTTTTCCCCTCCCTGCCCCTCTCTCTCCTCAGTAGTTCCTGTATCTCTGGTTATTGCCCCTGCTTTTCCTCTCCCTGCCCCTCTCTCTCCCTCAGTAGTTCCTGTATCTCTGGTTATTGCCCCTGCTTTTCCTCTCCCTGCCCTCTCTCTCCCCTCAGTATTTCCTGTATCTCTGGTTATTGCCCCTGCTTTTCCTCTCCCTGCCTCTCTCCCTCAGTAGTTCCTGTATCTCTGGTTATTGCCCCTGCTTTTCCCCTCCCTGCCCCTCTCTCTCCCCTCAGTAATCCCTGTATCTCTCGTTATTGTCCCTGCTTTCCCTCTCCCTGCCTCTCTCTCCCCCCTCAGTAGTTCCTGTATCTCTGGTTATTGCCCCTGCTTTTCCTCTCCCTGCCTCTCTCCCCCCTCAGTAGTTCCTGTATCTCTGGTTATTGCCCCTGCTTTTCCTCTCCCTGCCTCTCTCCCCTCTCAGTAGTTCCTGTATCTCTGGTTATTGCCCCTGCTTTTCCCCTCCCTGCCCCTCTCTCTCCCTCAGTAGTTCCTCTATCTCTGGCTATTGCTCCTGTTTTTCCCCCCCTGCTTCTCTCTCCTTTTTTTCTTGTCACTTTCCTTTGAATATTCCCCCGTTGTTGAGGGGCAGTTTTAAAACTGTCTGCCTTTGGACAAAGTCCTTAGATTCTCTTATTCGTGGACTTTCATGCTAAAACCTACCCTGGGCACACAGTACCTAGGGGCATTTGCACGGGGGTTCTGTGACCTACTTTTTTCTGATTCTGTGCAAGACACTTTTCCTAAATGTGTCTAAATGAATGTGTGTACTATAGCTGGATTGAGGGAGGGAAGTTTCCAGAGGGTCAGTTTACAGAGATAAATCCCTTATTACCCCTGGTAATGGCTGGGAACCTTCCCCTCCCAATGTTTATCATTTTTAGTGGATGATTTTTGAAAAGCTGTTGTGGATTTCTTTCATTAGATCTTGCATGCAGTTTTTAAGACATTTCACTCCAGTTTTTCTTATTCTTTGGAAGAAAAGGCCACTCTGTGATGCAACCCTTCACAATAACTATGACCTAATCCTTACACTGATTATTATCTTAGCCCTAACCTTGTTCCTAATCTTCACTGTAACCCTAACCTTCTCCCTATCCCAAATCTCACCATGACCCTAACCTTCACTCCAACCTTAATACTAACTTAAAGCCTTACCCTACCCATAGCCCTTTACATTCACAAGTGATAATCTGGTTTATTTTCCAATCCACCCAAGGTAAAAGCTGAAGGAAAGACAGGCTGAGACCAGCACAGCTCGATGCAGGAAATTATGCTGATGACATTGACTTATTTCCTGATACTTTCCATCCCTGTTAAAGATACTGCTAATGTCAACTGTCGATTGAGCAGTGTGAATGTGACAGGATACAAAATGCAGGGAGACATCATTATAGGGGGGATCTTCCCTGTTCATGATCCTAAAATCTACCCCCCAATTCCCTTCACCGAGACTCCCAGAATCCAGCCTTGCAACACGTAAGTGACAGATTATTTCCCCTGTGCTTTTTATTTCTCATTTCCATGCTGTTCTATATAATTTCATTATAGCATCATTGCAGTTACCTCTCTATATTTCTACTCCCTTATTCATAAGAATATAAGACATGCCATGCAGAGGCAGACCAATGGTCCATCAAGCCCAGCATCCTGCCTTCAACAGTGGTCAGTCTAGGTCACCTGGAAAAACTCACCGGATTCTAATAGGAAATGCCATTCCTGTCGCTCATTTCCAGAAGCATAAAGTGAAGACACCCATGTCTATCTGGCTAATAGTTTTTATGCGTCTGACCTCTGGAAATTTGCCATCATCACATTCTTTGTTAAAATTTCTATAGCTTAATTTTTTATTGACTGAAAAGAAATGCTTATTAAAATTTAGTTTTAATCTGCTACTTGTTAATCATGGGGAATGTCCTCTATAACATAACAAAGCATGCTGGGTCAGACCAAAAGTCCATCGAGCCCAGCATCCTGTTTCCAACAGAGACCAATCTGGATCTCTACTCTCTAGTAAGTACCTGGCAGATCGCAAAGAGTAGAACAATTTCAGGGGTAAGCAGTGACTTTTCCCAAGTCTGCCTGGTTTTCTGTATAAGCACCATGAATATACTTTAAATAAAATGTGTATGCTATGGAGGAGGTACATTCAGATAGGTCTTAAGGAAATTCATTATGGATATCGTGAAAACCTGACTGGTTGGGGGTCCTCTGCGACAGGTTTGGGAACCACTGCTTTAGAACACAGACCACTGATCATTTTAGTAGCCACCATCTGGATCAACTCATCCTGTTTATACATTTGTAAAGATGCAGTCTCCAGAACTGTACACCCTATTCCAAATGAAGTCACACCAGGTGCAATATCATGCTGTGATTGCACTATAGATCTATACGGAGGCATTATGATGATCTCCATTTTTTCTTCATTCCTTTCCAAAAAAGTCCTAACATTCTCTTTGGCTTATTGAACACCACCACACAGTAAGCTGAGAATTTCAACATATAAGAACATAAGGACATGCCATACTGGGTCAGACCAAGGGTCCATCAAGCCCAACATCCTGTTTCCAACAGTGGCAAATCCAGGCCATAAGAACCTGGCAAGTACCCAAAAACTAAGTCTATTCCATGCTACTGTTGCTAGTATAGCAGTGGCTATTTTCTAAGTCAACTTAATTAATAGCAGGTAATGGACTTCTCCTCCAAGAACTTATCCAATCCTTTTTTAAACACAGCTATACTAACAGCATTAACCACATCCTCTGGCAACAAATTCCAGAGTTTAATTGTGCGTTGAGCGAAAAATAACTTTCTCCGATTAGTTTTAAATGTGCCACACACTAACTTCATGGAGTGCCCCCTAGTCTTTCTATTATCCGAAAGAGTAAATAACCGATTCACATCTACCCGTTCTAGATCTCTCATGATTTTAAACACCTCTATCATATCCCCCCTCAGCCGTCTCTTCTCCAAGCTGAAAAGTCCTAACTCTAGTCTTTCCTCATAGGGGAGCTGTTCCATTCCCCTTATCATTTTGGTCGCCCTTCTCTGTACCTTCTCCATTGCAATTATATATTTTTTGAGATGCAGCGACCAGAATTGTACACAGTATTCAAGGTGCGGTATACAGAGGCATTATGACATTTTCCGTTTTATTCACCATTCCCTTTCTAATAATTCCCAACATTCTGTTTGCTTTTTTGACTGCCGCAGCACACTGAACCGACGATTTCAATGTGTTATCCACTATGACACCTAGATCTCTTTCTTGGGTTGTAGCACCTAATATGGAACATAACATTGTGTAACTATGGCATTGGTTATTTTTCCCTGTATGCATCACCTTGCACTTATCCAAATTAAATTTCATCTGCCATTTTGATGCCCAATTTTCCAGCTTCACAAGGTCTTCCTGCAATTTATCACAATCTGCTTGTGATTTAACTACTCTGAACAATTTTGTATTATCTGCAAATTTGATTACCTCACTCGTCGTATTTCTTTCCAGATCATTTATACATATATTGAAAAGTAAGGGTCTCCATAAAGATCCCTGAGTCACTCCACTGCCCACTCCATTCCACTGAGAAAATTGTCCATTTAATCCTGCTCTCTGTTTCCTGTCTTTTAGTCAGTTTGTAATCCACGAAAGGACATCACCACCTATCCCATGACTTTTTATTTTTCCTAGAAGTCTCTCATGAGGAGCTTTGTCAACCGCCTTCTGAAAATTCAAGTACACTACATCTACCGGTTCACCTTTATCCATATGTTTATTAACTCCTTTAAAAAGGTGTAGCAGTTTTGTGAGGCAAGACTTGCCTTGGGTAAAGCCATGCTGACTTTGTTCCATTAAACCATGTCGTTCTATATGTTCTGAGATTTTGATATTTAGAACAATTTCCACTATTTTTCCTGGCACTGAAGGCAGGCTAACCTGTCTGTAGTTTACCGGATCGCGCCTGGAGCCCTTTCTAAATATTGGGGTTACATTAGCCATCCTCCAGTCTTCAGGTGCAATGGATGATTTTAATGATAGGTTACACATTTTTACTAATAGGTCTGAAATTTACTTTTTTAGTTCCTTCCAAACTCTGGGGTGTATACCATCCGGTCCAGGTGATTTACTACTCTTCAGTTTGTCAATCAGGCCTACCACATCTTCTAGGTTCACCGTGATTTGCTTCAATCCATCTGAATCATTACCCATGAAAACCTTCTCTGATACGAGTATCTCCCCAACATCCTCTTCAGTAAATACCAAAGCAAAGAAATCATTTAATCTTTCCACAATGGCCTTATCTTCTCTAAGTGCCCCTTTAACCCCTCGATCATCTAACGGTCCAACTGACTCCCTCTCAGGCTTTCTGCTTCGGATATATTTTTAAAGTTTTTACTATGAGTTTTTGCCTCTATGGCCAACTTATTTTCATTCTCTCTTAGCCTGTCTTATCAATGTCTTATATTTAACTTGCCAACGCTTATGCATTATCCTATTTTCTTCTGTTGCATCCTTCTTCTAATTTTTGAATGAAGATTTTGGCTAAAATAACTTATTTCAACTCCCCTTTTAACCATGCTGGTAATCGTTTTGCCTTCTTTCCAATTTTTTTTAATCTGTGTAAACCATCTGGACTGTGCCTCTAGAATGGTTTTTTAAACAATGACCATGCCTCTTGCACACTTTTTACCTCTGTAGCTGCTCCTTTCAGTTTTTTTCTAACAATTTTTCTAATTTTATCAAAGTTTCCCTTTTGAAAGTTTAGCACGAGAGCCGTGGATTTGCTTACTGTCCCCCTTCCAGTCATTAATTCAAATTTGATCATATTATGATCACTATTGCCAAGCAGCCCCACCACCATTATCTCTCTCACAAAATCCTGTGTTCCACTGAGAATTAGATCAGATCTAAAATTGCTCCTTCTCTTGTCGGTTCCTGAACCAATTGCTCCATAAAAATTTCATTTATTCCATTCAGGAACTTTATATCTCTAGCATGTACCGTTGATACTTTTATCCAGTCAGTATTGGAGTAATTGAAATATCCCATTATTACCGCACTACAATTTGGTTAGCTTCCCTAATTTCTCTTAGCATTTCACTGTCAGTCTCACATCTTGACCAGGTAGACGGTAGTATACTCCTATTAGTATAGTCTTCCCCGACACACAAGGAATTTTTACCCATAAAGATTCAATTGTGTCTGGTGCAGGATGTTTATCCTGTTGGACTCTATGCCATCCCGGACATAAAGCACCACACTGTCTCCCGGGTGCTCCTCTCTGTCATTGCGATATAATTTGTACCCCAGTATAGCACTGTCCCATTGGTTGTCCTCCTTCCTCCATGTCTCTGAGATGCCAATTAAGTTTGTCATCATTCTCTGCTATACATTCTAATTCTCCCATCTTACTTCTTAGACTTCTGGCATTAGCATACAGACATTTCAAAGTTTGTTTTTTGTTTGTATTTTCATTCTGCTTTTTTATTGGTAGGGATAAGTTAGAATTTTTTTAGCTCAGGTGAGTTTTTAGTTACAGGCACTTGGACTACTTTTCTTATTATTGGAACCTCACTGTCAGGATGCCCTAATTCTAATGCATCATTAGTATCCTTTGAAGATACCTCTTTCTGAACCATGCACTGCTGAGTGACTGTCGGCTTTCCTCTTTGTTCTAGTTTAAAAGCTGCTCTATCAGCAGTCTGGTTCCACCCTGGTTAAGGTGGAGCCCATCCCTTCGGAAGAGACTCCCCCTTCCCCAAAAGGTTCCCCAGTTCCTAACAAAACTGAATCCCTCTTCCTTGCACCATCGTCTCATCCACGCATTGAGACTCTGGAGCTCTGCCTGCCTCTGGGGACCTGCGCATGAAACAGGGAAAATTTCAGATAATGCTACCCTGGAGGTTCTGGATTTAAGCTTTCTACCTAATAGCCTAAATTTGGCTTCCAGAACCTCCCTCCCACATTTTCCTATATCATTGGTGCCCACATGTACCCTGACAGCCGGCTCCTCCCCAGCAAAGTCTAAAATCCTATCTAGGTGATGCGTGAGGTCCGCCACCTTTGCACCAGGTAGGCATGTTACCAGGTGAATCTCATACCCACCAGCCACGCAGCTGTGTACATTCCTAATAATCAAATCACCAACTATGACGGCTGACCTAACCCTTCCCTCCTGGGCAGTAGGCCTTGGGGAGATATCCTCGGTGCGAAAGGACAATGCATCACCTGGAGAGCAGGTCCTTGCTACAGGATCCTTTCCTGCTGCACCCAGTTGATGCTCTCCAATCATGAGACCTTCTTCCTCCAAGGCAGCATCAGGGCTGCCAGTCTGAAGTTGGGACTTGGCTATTATGTCCCTGAAGGTCTCATCTATATCTAGTAGGGATGTGAATCGTTTTTCGACGATTAAAATTATCGTCCGATAATTTTAATATCGTCTTAAACCGTTATGGAACACAATACAATAGAGATTCTAACGATTTATCGTTATAAATCGTTAGAATCGTGAGCCGGCACACTAAAACCCCCTAAAACCCACCCCCGACCCTTTAAATTAAATCCCCCACCCTCCCGAACCCCCCCCAAATGACTTAAATAACCTGGGTGTCCAGCGGCGGTCCGGAACGGCAGCGGTCCGGAACGGGCTCCTGCTATTGAATCTTGTTGTCTTCAGCCGGCGCCATTTCCAAAATGGCGCCGAAAAATGGCGGCGGCCATAGACCAACACGATTACACGGCAGGAGGTCCTTCCGGACCCCCGCTGGACTTTTGGCAAGTCTTGTGGGGGTCAGGAGGCCCCCCCCAAGCTGGCCAAAAGTTCCTGGAGGTCCAGCGGGGGTCAGGGAGCGATTTCCCGCAGCGAATCGTTTTCCGTATGGAAAATGGCGCCGGCAGGAGATCGACTGCAGGAGGTCGTTCAGCGAGGGTTCCGGCGCCTCGCTGAACGACCTCCTGCAGTCGATCTCCTGCCGGCGCCATTTTCCGTATGGAAAACGATTTGCGGCGGGAAATCGCTCCCTGACCCCCGCTGGACCTCCAGGAACTTTTGGCCAGCTTGGGGGGGGCCTCCTGAACCCCACAAGACTTGCCAAAAGTCCAGCGGGGGTCCGGAAGGACCTCCTGCCGTGGAATTGTGTTGGTCTATGGCCGCCGCCATTTTTCGGCGCCATTTTGGAAAATGGCGCCGGCTGAAGACAACAAGATTCAATAGCAGGAGCCCGTTCCGGACCGCTGCCGTTCCGGACCGCCGCTGGACACCCAGGTTATTTAAGTCATTTGGGGGGGGGTTCGGGAGGGTGGGAGATTTAATTTAAAGGGTCGGGGTGGGTTTTAGGGGGTTTTAATGTGCCGGCTCACGATTTTACGATTTTTCACGATATTTTACCCCCCCAAACGGCAACAATATGATTCCCTCCCCCTCCCAGCCGAAATCGATCGTTAAGACGATCGAGGACACGATTCACATCTCTAATATCTAGAATGGCACACCAAGATCCTTTTCCTAGCAGTGATTCCTTAATACAGAACCCAGCGTTGTGTACCTGTAGTTAGAATTATTTTTCCCTGTGTGCTTCATTTTATAGTTGTCCACATAAAATTTTATCTGCCATTTAGAAGATGCCCAGTTCTCAAGGTTATTTTTGTTTCATTTGATCTCCTCACTCGTGTGTGAATTTTCAAACGATGCCCGCTTTAAAAACAGCACATGCACACATAAAATAGTACATGTGCCAGAATGTGCTAGTTTGAAAACCACTGCATACATGCATGAAACAGGGGCCATGTGTACTTTGGTGCATGTAAAAAAGGTACGGGCCAGGGAGCATTCCAGGGAGGAGTAAACATGTAGGCACATAAGTTGCTTTTATAAAAGCTGCCAAAGTAACACTCATCTGTTTTTTACTTGTGTATATTTGCTTCTGCTCAATTGCTGGAGTAAATGATTGAAAATATCTTAAACGTGCACCAATGACTGTTTGAGGGGTGTGGGTGCCATGGGGGGACTTCAGGCTTGAAGAGCCAGGAGGGACGACATGAGCTGCAGATAGACCTGGGCAAATGGTGGAAAAAATGGTTAAAACTGGTCATTTCTTTATGGCATGCATATTACGAAATTAGAGGATTTATGTACGTAAAAGCCAATTGCCAAGAAAAAAACACGTGTTAAATCTCATTTAAATGATTAAAATTAGGAGCTCAACTACATGCGTATAGCAGATTTGCACTTCTTATCTGGATACATTTTGACTTATCTGGAAAAGTGGCAGCAAAGCTGCGACTCAGCGGGACAAGTCTAAAAAACTGATACATGTCAGGCTAACTAGGAGAGGCAGATAAGTATTAAAATGCTGCTTATCTGGCTATGTTTAACATTACAAGCCACGTACCTTTTAGATAATGCTGTTGAGTAGAACTGTGCATATTTTATATCATGCACATATATTTGCATGCAAGATATATAATACATGTGTGTGTGTGTGTGTGTACATCCATATACTCACGTATATGGGCTCCCACACACTTGTTTTAAATTTATCCTTACTTTTTTCCCTTTTCCTCGTCATTAATGAATTGTTAAATAACAGAGGTCCCAGTACTGATCCCTTTGGCGCTCCACTGTTTACCTCTTATTATTGGGAACACTGACCATTTAGTCCTGCTCTTTGTTTCCTATCTTGTAACCCATTACCTATCCACAGCAAAACCTCTCCTCCCATTCCCTGACTTCACTTTCCTGAGGACTCCCTTGTGAGAGACTTTACCAAACATCTCCTGAAAATCCAGTCCTAGTATTGTTTGATATAGCACACAGCAGCTCCCATAGGGGCCGATGCAATATCGGGCATTCTGCTTAGCTTGGCGGTAAGCGTGCAGTTGGACACACATTTTTCGAGCGCAATGGAACACAAATGCAATATCTGAATTAGAGCATCCAGAACGAGCACACAAAATCTGTACATAGGGAATGGCGCCAACGGCATGCAAATCTTATTTAAATACACCCATTAGGTATTAGTACCCGATGCAGTAACGTGTGCCGACATTTTGTGCGTCTTTAGCAAGTTATTTTGTGCCAGCTTTACGCTGGCGTTACTGTGCTGGAGCTAGTGGTGGCTGGCAGTTCCTGAGGGTTTCCTGCTTTTTTTTTCTAATGAATATTATTTATTTCCTTGTCATGTTGACCTTCTTCTTGCATCTGCGAGCAAGAATTAGGGCAGCTACATGGGCGATAGCAAATAACCCTGCCGACAACAGAAGACCAAAGGACCATGCAGAGCAGCCACAGGTTAGCAAATTATTTTAATCCTTTTAAATTTGTAATGAAACCTGTTGACTGGACATCCAATTCTGGGGCCATCAGGATAACCCTGGACTTGGATGTCAGTGACATCGACGCGTAACAGTTAAACGTTCATTAATTTGGCATCCATTACTAGAATAACGGACACTAAAGTCCTCAGCCCCAGGCCTCGAGCCTCAGGCATCTTTAACTAACAAGGGCCTTTTTAGGAATCCTTTAGTTTTGGGTCTGTTTACAAACATGCTCTTTTGTACCCCACCAGCCACACAGCTGTGATAAGCTGAGGATGTGGTTGGCCTAACTGTTAGAAAAACACCTGATGCACCTTTGGTCTGACCCAGTATGGCATGTCTTATGTTCCTTCTGTTATTATGTTTCCAGGTGCAGCCAGGAGCCAGTGTGTTATTCAGCCATGCACAACTCTCCTAGGATTACCTGAGTCTGAAGTGATGCGAAGATACCGTCTCAGCTCTAGAGCAATTGAGACCCTGTATGAGGACCTGCACAATGATATTGATCCCATCACCTCTCTCAACCATGTGGTCCCTGGACTGGCAAAACTTCTGGTCGCCCTGCATTTTTTTGCAACAGGAAGTTTCCAGAATACAGTAGGACTGGTTTGCGGGATGCATCAGTCCTCAGTCTCGTGGCACTTTGGACAAGTCTTGAGGGCTATGATGAAACATATGCGACGGTATTTTTATTCCCCAGTGGACCCAGG
This sequence comes from Rhinatrema bivittatum, assembly GCF_901001135.1. Lineage (NCBI taxonomy): Eukaryota > Metazoa > Chordata > Amphibia > Gymnophiona > Rhinatrematidae > Rhinatrema > Rhinatrema bivittatum. Next base: position 56,158 of record NW_021821430.1, on the reverse strand, counting down.
GTAACTGCAGGAGATCTGGCGTGGATTCTTTGACATAGCTGGGATGCCCAATGTATTGGGCACAATAGACTGCACCCATATTGCACTTACCCCCAGCTCGGATCAGGAGAGTACATTCTGCAATCAGAAGTCATTCCATTCGATGAATGTGCAGGTGGTATGTGATGCGCATCAACGGATCCTGAATGTAGTTTCGAGCTTTCCGGGGAGCTGCCTCGATTCCTACATCCTTGCTTGTTCATCACTTAGAACAAATTTTCCCGAAGGGAAATATGGTGATGGCTGGTTGTTTGGTAAGTAACAGTAGCTATCGGAAGTCTTGATAGAAAACCAGGTGGCAAAGAGGAATGCACAAGTACAAGTTAAATGTTTTATCCTAAAGCATTTTGGTGCTATTGTATTGCTAAGGTGGGTGTAGTATAAAATGAACCAGTTATGTATATGCCGTATGAAGTAGTGTATATATGTGTTTCCTGGTGTTTTATCAGTGTCTTTGATGCAATATTTATTACCTCTTTTATAGGTGATGCTTGCTACAGCTGTAAGCCATGGTTGCTGACTCCGCTCCTGGCCCCACGCATTGCAGCAGAAAGATGGTACAACGAGGCACATACCAGTACTAGGTCTGTCATCAAGCGGACATTTAGTGTGCCGAAAGGATGATTCAGATGCTTGGACCGGTCAGGTGGTGCCCTCCAGTACAGTCCCAAAAAGGTTGCATGCATTGTTATGGCCTGCTGCATGCTACATAACCTCGTGTTGTGCTTTGGGCTGGAAGTGGAGGTCCCTGAAAACTTGCCCCCAGATCTACCTCTACAATCAGCTGTGGAAGCGGACCACACAGTGCGAGGCTCGGAGGTTCGCTGAAGGGTCATTGTGGAGTATTTCTCATGTAGGTTCTTGGAGGTCTTACAAATAACCCCCTCCTCTGTGAAAAATATTTACAATAATCTAAATCCATTCTTTTGTGTTTTCTATTTCAGGAGTTGTAATTGCAGTCTCAGAGGCACTGAAGGATGTTCCAGGATTTTCTAATGTTATATTTGTTTTCTGATTTATTTTTAGTTAATAAATAATGTTTCTACAACTGAGTGTATCTGTGGTTTAATGTAGTTCCTTAATATCCTCTGACCAGGGTCCCTTCCAGAGACATACTGAAGTTGGACATCTTAGACTTGGATGCTTACCCTCCATCCTGGGCCCCCGCAAGAAGTGAACACCATCTTAAATAATAAAAAAGAAACGGAACTATCATCAGGAGGTGAAGGGAAATGGGTGACTGCGCTGTGTGACCATGCCCCTCCCCCGACGTCAACTCTTTGTGCTTAATTTACTATTTTTTATTTTACGTTTTCTGTTAAGTAACCTTTTTTCAAGTTCCTACCTTATGCCTTTGTTAACAATTTTATTATAAATGTTCTCTGTATTTGACAATGGAAATATTTTTTCCTGCTTTTTCTGTTTTATGTAAACCGGTATGATTTGCATTTTAATGTAAGAATGTCGGTATATAAAAATTATAAATAAATAAATAAATAAGGCATCCCTTAAAGGCTCCAAACTTGGGCCGACAATCTCAGATTATTTGAAAGCCCAAATTTTGCACCTTGAAGGGACATCGTGGACATCTACGTCCATGAGGGGCCACATCAACGGATGCTTAAGTCCAGGGTGTCCCTTAAAGGTGCCAAACTTGGGCCGCTGATCATAGGTTGTTTGGATGCCCAAATCTGGCACCTTTAAGGGACGCCCTGGACTTGGACATCCCTTTACTTCCTCATGTGTGGTTCCTTATGCGCATGTCTTATGACATCCATCTTCCACGGTCATGTCCGGACATCCATTTTGAGCGGAATCCTTGGCAGCATGCCACATGGCCACTTGCCTAATTTCTCCGAGGGAGATGTGCAACTGCTAGCCCACCTAATCGTTGAAGATGAGAGGCATCTATTCTTTTGCCCTGGGCACCAGCAGAACCAAGAAAGGGCAGATACTGCCTGGCTGGCACTCAGGGCAACATTTAATGCCCAAACAACATATCAAAGAGGTGAGTATGGGTGAGGCCTAGAATTGTAGCTTGAATTGTAGAATGGGTCTGAGGTGCAGGCTCTGCATTATTTTCTATAATTGTAATGTTTGCATTTTTAATTCCTGCTGCCAAGCATTGAAAAAGAGGGCCAGGCGTCTGCGATGGGAGGAGAAGGACTGGCTCCTGGCCCTCCGCGCCAGACGGTGAGTATAAAATAGCGATTAATGGGCGCGCTAGTCCATTGACTTCTCTTTCTCCTTTAAAATTATTGTTGTGAGTATAAATAATAAGGTTTATTTATATCTGTTGTATAAAATCGATGCATCTTGAACACCACCTTCCTTCCATCCATCCTTCTGTCTTCCTTTTCCCCAACACTTTGCTATTTGCTATTTCAGACACCTCGAGCACAGAGGAGGAGGTGGAAGAAGACGAACATGAACCACCTTGGTTCATCACTACCACACTTCTGCCATCACCCACCCCCCCCCCCAACCACCACCACCTCCAAAACCCACCACGGCCCGGGACCCCGCCCACCTCTGCCCATTTCCCACCCTGTGTGCTGGAGGGAGGAGGAGGTAGTCGTCATTGTCAATGAGAAACCCTCCATTGATGCTCCATCTGCGGCCCGTGATCAGTAGAAGCAAGAGGCAGCATCTGAGGACGTGCCTGATGAGGAAGGAAAGCTTTCTTCAATCGAGGGATGCTGGATGCTGTGCTCGCAGTGCTCGGTTGGCTGGACTGCAGGGTGAACATAATGCAAGGGCTCCTGGTGTATGTGGGGGCCAACCTGGCAGAGCTGTTTCAAGGCCAGCAGCAGATGATTGAGCTTCTGTCATCTATAGCAAGAGCTCAGTTGCTGATGGTCCTGTCCCAGCCCCGGCCAAGTGGGCCCCCGTCGCCCCACCATTGACACTCCTCCTCATCTCCAGGGACACCAGCACAATACCTGAACTCCATCCCAACCCCCATCCTGGTTTTTTTTTTGTAAGATTTCTAAATTTGATGCTAGTCCTGTTTGCTCTCCAGTATTATGATCAGCACCAGCCTCCAGTGCTGTCCCTGTAATGTGCAAGGGCAACAATACGATGGAGTGGGAAGAAGTTAGGGGAGAGGATGATGATAATGGTTAATGCCACAGTTGGGTGGGAATTGGGGAGGGGGTAGATGAAGATACCATGTGAGGGGTAGGGGGTGTCTAGGTAACAATGTCTAGGGGTTGGGGGGAAAAGGGAAGAAAAGGGAAGAAAAGTGAAAATTAGGAAGTTGGCCTTCTGCTACAATAAAGTGGCTCCTTGAGAGGTTGTGCCACTATCTCTTCTGTTTTTCTTCGCAGGCTTCCCACGCTTGGGGAAAGGCTTAATCCTAGCTGAATAAAACATATGAAGGTATAAAATAGACAACTTTAAAACTCTGGAATAATGAGAGACATTGTAGCCTTTAAAAAACACAGTACAATTTTACTGCAAAAACTAAGAAATAGAGAACTGTCACTGTGGGTTCGGTGATATTAAGGCTTTGGTTAAGCCCTCCATGGCCACAATCAGTCGGCCCACCAGTGCAGTCATACTGTTGATGAATTCTGTGCTATCATGCTGCATTTGCTGGAGGACCGAGTGGACTGCAGTCCATCTCTTGGCTACAGCCAGTGTTGTAAACTTGCTGCCGTTCGATCAAGTCGGTCACCATGTGGTTTGCCAGCTCATCCAGGCAGATGATGGGCATGCAACCACTTCCTCCTGCTGTTGTACTTGAGCCCCTGTAGTCTCCACCGACTGTGTTTCAGGAGTGTCCTCCTGTAGTGTTAGTGTCCAATCTTCTGCAGGCTGGGTCTCCTCGACCAGTTCGCTCTCAGTGGGAGGGTGCCCATCTGAAATGTTGGGAAACATAAATTCTGGCATGGAAGGAGAGTTTGAACCTCCTTCCACACCGTCATCCATATTCTGAGTGGTCATGTTGTTCGCTGGTGCAACTGTAGGAATGGATAAGATGGTAAATAATTAGTTATGTTGATCACCCAAGCACCAGAAAAAGAAAAAAAAACAATGCAAATATGGTAGTCAGTTCGAAAATTGTACCTTCTGGTTGCCCTGAGTCACACCCGTCGGGGGCAGACACTCCATCCACCACCTCTGATTACAGAGTTGACGGGATCAGCTCCTCCAGGGGAGTCAATGTTAAAGCAGGTCCACCACCTGTCCATTTTTATGGAGCCGCAATTTTTCCCCCGCTTTCTCCTTCACCTAACTGTAGGTGTCATGCCAGGGGGGTGCTGAATCGTGCTTGACATCCTGTGTCTTGACCCCCTGGAGACTGACCATCTCATGCAATCCGTGCCCAGACTTGCTTCCTGGTCGATGCGGAAGACTTGGATTTGAAGAGCACCCTGTAGTTCTCACAGATGCACCGGCAGAGCTGCTCCTTCTCCGCATCAAAGAAGCGACCATCACATACATACACACTTCTGTGGAGGTTGGAGACTGGGGCCTGACAGCTTTTCCTGCACAGTTGCCTGTTTTTCATCTGAGGCAATATTTGTTTTTCTTCCACTGAGCTGTCCGTCCACTTGACCATCAGCCTTTTTTAACCCTTGTTCTCCATTTCACTGCTTTGCTGCCGAAACAGAGGCAGGAAACAAAGTGTTGTACACCTGCTATTGGAGCGAGTTCAAGAAGAGCAATGATACATGAGAGAACAGGACAGGACAGATAGGAAAAAAGACTACAGAGAGAGAAAGGCCTGAAGAGAGAGAGAAAAGGCCTCCCAGTGAGCATGGTCAGAGAGAGAAAAGCCTCCAGAGAGCATGGAAAGAGAGAAAAACAGACTATAGGAAGGACCAAGACACAGGCCTTCCAAGAGCATTGGACAGAGAGAGAAGGCCTCCAGAGAGCATGGACAGATAAAAAAACAGACCATAGGAAAGACAAGACACAGGCCTTCCAAGAGCATGGACAGAGAGAGAAAGGCCTCCTAGAGAGCATGGACAGATAGAAAAACAGACTATAGGAAGGACAAAGACACAGGCCTTCTAGAGAGCATGGACAGAGAGAGAAAGCAGGAAGCAGGAAGAAGGCGGGCTTTAATGGTGCCAAATACGAACACCACTGGTATACAAGGATTAAAAAGGCTTGCTTACAGATGTCCTTTACTAGTATTCTACCAAAGTACAAGGACAGGGCATCGCTATATCGATTTCACTGGTAAACAAAGTTTTTGTTTCCTTTAGGCTTTTTGGTGTTCCAAATAGATTTTTTGATGCTGATCACAGATATTACTTCGAAATTTGTACATCACATAAGGTTTTTGAGATACAGCCAATTTTGTGTTATAATAATTGTGAAATTATAAAACATAATCTCGCGTACATATATTTTCTTGCTGGACAGTAGTTTTTATGATTTTTAAAATTCATGTTGTATTTTTGACAGCCATAAGCAACGTAACATGTAACAGAGACTAACCTTTTAAAAATACACCACAAACCTCTACCTGATCATGCCAGAACTTGCTCGGGCAAGCCCCAGCGTGGCTGCAAGATTCCAACTTGTTTCCATGACGACGCAGCCTTATATAAGCGGCAGCAATGAGTAGTCTCCTATGCAACGTCTGTGTGAATGAGCGAATTGTATCGCTAAAACTGTTGAGTTTAAAGTTTGTGGATTTAATTTCATATACTTTATGAAATGTCACTCCAATGTCGTAATAGCCGTGACACATTTTGTTACATCTGTAGTGAGTTTAATCTGAAAGCACAGAAAAGGAGTATGACTGAAACTCATTAAGAAGGTATACGAGTTATATTCAGATGCAAAATTGGTGACCAGGACAGAGCATGGCTCCTCATATATGTTGCGCATCTTGCGCCAGTAGTCTGCGAGCTTGACTGAAAGATGTGCGATCATCCATGCCGTTTGCATCCCAATGATATGGAGGGAACAGAAAGATCGTATAACTAACTGTTTCTGGTGCCAACATTGCCATTGAGATCGAATGTCGGTATATAAAAATAATAAATAAATAAATAAGTAAATACATAAATAAATGATAGCTTATGCTGCTACAGGCACGTAACAATGCTTAATGTATATTGCACTTTTCTGGCAAACGGTGCATGATATAGACATAATAAATGCATATTTGTGTTCAGCTTGTTAAAATCTACTTGTTTCACCGAAGGTTGTGGAGGAAACAAAATGTTCCCAGAAATTTGTTTACCAGTGTTTTCAGGGGCTGGATTGCAAGGACATTAAAAAACTGGATAAGAATGTTGGCGCCAGGAGGCGGGCTGCCTACCATTTCTAAAGCATTTCCTTAATCGGAACATCCTTGCATCCCAGCCCCCTGATGTCGATTTAGTGACACCCAATTCTTGGACGTCAGTCCTTCAGTATTCTAAACGTTTCAATCATGAGACATGGATCGGTACAACACATTTCTATGGATGTCCGATTACTGGATGTCCTGAGCAGTGGTGGGCAGATGAACACGCAGGAATCTGACGTCAATAAAAACTTTGTGGACGCTTTTCAAGGATGTCTATTTACTACACGCTGAGAAAAAAAATACAGTATGAAAAAAAACATTTAAATAAGCAGAAAGCAAACATTAAAATGCACATACATTAATCGGAATGTCCATTGGGACGTTCTACCGATCGATGGCTGATAATAGAGGGTTGATAACTTGTTAAAGAATTGGCGTTCGAGACTTGGGCATCGGTAAATCGGTTTCCAGGAGCCGTAAAGTAAAGACACTGAAGAAAGTTAGATAATGGATGGTGGACAGGCGGGCTCCCGGGCACAAAAACCATTCTTATCTATTTTTTCAGTATCCTTGCATCCCCAGGCCCCTGATATCATTTTAGCAACACCTCATTCTTGGATGTCGATCCTTCAATCCATGTTATATATGCTCTAACATTAAACGTCGATCGGTTAGAATGCATTTTTATGGACCCCCCATTCAAGGATGTCCATTTACTACACATCGACAAAAAAAAATATAAAAACATTTAAATAAGTAGAAAGCAACCACCTCTTACCTTTGGAAAATGAAGGAACTAAAGAGATTAAATAAAGCAGAAGTCGCATGAATTCAAGGGACCAGTTCACACCAGTCCAATTGAAGTCGGCACAATAGGAAAGTTTGCTCATGGTAGCGATTTATCTACCCTACAGATAGGAATATGACCTGCTTGCTGATGTCACTGTGGGGGAGCAAAGTCAGTTTCAAAAATTGCTTTTCTAATTAAAATATCATTCATTTTGTAGTTGAACAATTGTATTACACTTGACAAAAGCCTTTTTGACAGGTACGCAGACTGATCGCACTCGCGATGCAATATTGAACATTCGATGCAATAAAATGTATGGTGCTACCAACGCTCTGTTTCGAACTATGCACGCCTTTTTCACGTGCTTTCCATTTCTGATTAATTTAAATATGCATGCGCGGGGGTACCGGCGAGAAATTGTGCATGCATTAAAACCGCGTGTGTTTTCCTAATGAACACATTTTCTCTGTGCATCTTTTATTGCATTGGCCCTAAAATCTTTTAAGCTTCTATCATATCCCCTCTCAGATGTCTCTACTCCAAGCTGAAAGCGCTAGCCTGCTAAGCTTTTCCTTATAAGGGAGCCATCGCATCCGCCTTAGGATTTTTATTGCCCTTCTCTGCACTGTTCTAGCACTGCTACATCTCTTTTGAGATGAGGTAACTGTACACAATACTTGGGTGCAGTCCTCACAATGGATTGACACGGAGGCATTATTTTAATCTGTTTTTATTCTATATTCCTTTTTGAACTACTATTAGCATTCTATTTGTTTTGTTGGATTTCATGAGTACTTGCGATAAGCCCAGAGGTCTGGGGTCCGTGACACTGCAACAGGCAGGTAAGAATGTATGGGTCTTGCGGTCCTTATCTACCATCATATTCTGTTTCTGAAAGTCTTTAGCACCCTCTAAATGGAAGTCAACCCACATAAATCCACCATAACTGGGTAATTGCAATTTTAGCCTCCAGAAAGTATGCTCTTGGTTGCGTAACACACATATATTTAACCACATAGAAAAAAGACACTCTGAGGTGTGTTTTGCAGGCATGATCAGAAGTGATGAGTCAGGTTTTCAAAAGCATTTAGATGCTTAACATTGGGTTTTGCATGTGTAAATGCACTTTACCTATTTAAGTGAACTTTAGAAAATTGCAATAATACATGGTATTGAATTGTGCATAGGATATTCATGCGTAAATGCACTTTAAATGGGCTAGATTTTAAAACCTATGCGCGGGTGTAGATTTGTTCGCGCAACCCGGCGTGAACAAATCTACGCCCGATTTTATAAACACGCGCGTGCTGCCGCGCGTTGTTATAAAATCCGGGGTCGGCACACACAAGGGGGTGCACACGTGCACCTTGCGCGCGTCGAGCCCGATGGGAGCCCCGATGGCTTTCCCCGTTCCGCTTCAAAATCGGAGCGGACTTGAAGGGAACTTTTTCTCCGTCCCTCCCACCTTCCCCTATCTAACCCACCCCCCAGCCCTAACTAAATCCCCCCCCCCCCCCACCTTTGTTGATTAAGTTAGGGCAGACGTAACTTGCGCGCACCGGCCAGATGCCGGCGCGCCATGCCCCGGCACAGGCCACTGTGCTGGAGAACTTGACCCTGGCCCCGGACCCGCCGCCATGCCCCCGGCCAATATCCCCGGGCCACCCCCTTTTTGCAAGCCCCGGGACATATGCGCATCCCGGGGCTCGCACGCGCCACCGAGCCTATGCAAAATCGGTTCGGCGCTCGCAGGGGCAGATTTTCTCGGGTTACGCACGTATGTTACACGCGTAGCCTTTGAAAATCTGCCCCTAAATGCGCATAAATGTCTTTTTAAAATTGCTATGATAGTATGTTACATTTATGTGTTTAACTCTTTTCGAAATTACCTTCTATGTGCATACACTGAATAATCTAACCGTTTTTACTGTACAATTTTATCCACAAAATAAGTTGACATTTTAAACTCAAAGTACGCAAGTGCCATGGGTTCGTAAATCAACTGAGTTTGTCATTGCCCGTTGTGTGCCGTATTGAAAATGTATACTATGGATATAATTTTCTAATGAATTTATATGCATAAAAATATGATAAAATTGCTACTTTTACATGCAGAACTCCTTTGAAAATTCACGCCATATGACTGAAATTTCAAACGGTTTGACACATGTAAATGCTATGATATATGCTACTTTTACCCATGTAACTCCATTGAAAATTCACTCTCTGTGTGCATTTGCTTATCTCTCTATATATTTTCTATTATTTTCTTTTAGATTACAATTACCTATTTACCAACATGTGAATGTCATGACATTTGCCTTGAATGAAATTAACAAAAACAGCCACCTACTGCCCAACATCAGCTTGGGGTTCTGGATATTTGATTCCTGCAGTGCCCCATCCAGGTCCCTGCAAGGTACAATGTGGCAACTCACCGGAAACAAAGACCCCATTCCAAATTATGCCTGCAGGGGTGACATCTCCATTAGCAACAGTGATTGGAGATACCCTATCTCGGATGTCCATAACCATAGCTCAATTGCTGGGAGTCTACAAACAGACACAGGTACGGGTCAGTTATAACAAAGTCTGGAATATCCTGCTGCTCTGGCTAGTTGAAAAGACAAAGTCAATACATTGCTTGGTACCCTTCAAAAACCAGACTGGAGATGTGGTTGTATGGGAAGGCATTATGGTTGCAATTACTTATTAGAAAATACATTAAATTCCTTCTAATATGTGTAATTACATCTATTTTGGCTATCTTAATAGGCTTTTCCAGAAATGGACTACCTTCACTGGCTTTTTCTTAATCATAGGCCAAAGTCCTTTCTTCAAAAAAATGCTCGTACAATTTAAAATCCACTTATTCTTTCAACATATGAAGCTTCCACTCCCCAGCATGGCACCATGTTTTGAATGTTTGCATCAGGAGAACATCAAAACATCATCACTTGCAATTTCACTAGATAACGAGTTGTGTGTTCTTTACTGAAAAAATAAATCATGCCAATATCGGAAGTGCTCAAATTGCATTATTTATACTTAAAACTCATCAAAACAAATACACAGGCAAATGTCCATATGTAGCAGACTTCTACTAATTTCTTTAAATAATTGTTAAAGAAACAGAACAATGTGAGTCAAAGAAATGCATTCATAGAAGTTACCCTCTCTCAGCATGGCTTGTTTTTGGTGCCAAAGAGTAAATCAGAAGCCAAAGAGGATTTCTCAGATGATTGCTTATATACATATTGACTATGATATAAAAAGGACTTTTTAATTTAACATTCTAAGTTTGCCCAAGAGACGTCAATGTTTTGAAGTGGTAAATCCAAAATAGATCGCGCATATTTAAACATTGAGAGTGATTACTTCCTCTTGGTGTCTCAACAATCTCTTCAAGATTCCCCACCTGAAGTCAATGAACTGCTGGTTGTGCTCCAAGCAGTGAGCTACTATAGGCAGGCCTGGATTTGTCAATAGGCAAACTAGGCCTGTGCTTAGGGCAGCAAAGATTTTGGTGGAAGCAGGCTGGCTGAAGATTTAATGACTTCCAGTTTTGCAGAATCTCATGCAGCAAAGAACAGCCATGTGCTTCCTCATCCAGCCCCTCCCTTTTCATGCAGGATGCATGGAACAGGAGGGGAGGGGAGTGAGCCTGGAACACATCAAGCAAAGGCAGAGGTTAGGAGGGGCTGAATGGGGATCATGGAGGAGTGAGGGGAGAGGCTGGGGAATAAGAGTGGATCATCTGGGAAAGAAGGTGCAGTATTTGTGTGAGAGAGAAGGGATTGGTGCTGAGGGGTGTGTGTTTGTGTGAGTGCCAGACTGAGAGGATAGAGAGGGGATGAAAGGGAGAGCAAAACCAGAGCACAGAAAGGACACCTGCCTCCTCTCCTTCCCCCTCCTCTATCCCACTGCAATCCAGGTTCTCTCTCCCTTGATTTTGGATTCTATTTCCCAGATCCTAGAACCTTCCTGCCTTCCTCTCCAGATCCTGGAACCCATTTCCCAAAATATCCTCCTCCCTTATCCCGTTTCTCAATCCCAGAACCTTCCTTCTCCTTTTCTCTTATCCCAGAGTCCTGATTATTAGAGATGTGCATTTGTGTATTATGAATTAGGCAATTTCAACGAAATTGCCTAATTCGTTGTGGTTCGGGGGGGACCTGAACCACGAAATGAATTTTCCCCAAGCTTCGGGGAAAATTCATTTTTTGGGTTAGTGCGGGGGGAGGGGCACAATTATTTAAAAAAACAAAAAAACCCCCACCCCAACCCTTAAATTTTACTTTCCTACACCCCCCCCCCCCCCCACCACCATCCTGATCCCTCCCCAATGCTTACTAAAAGTCCCTGGTGGTCCAGCGGGGTCCCGCGAGCAATCTCTCCTTCTATGCTGTCGGGCCTGCTATGACTCAAAATGGCGCCGATTAGGGATGTGAATCGTGTCCTCGATCGTCTTAACGATCGATTTCGGCTGGGAGGGGGAGGGAATCGTATTGTTGCCGTTTGGGGGGGTAAAATATCGTGAAAAATCGTGAAAAATCATGAAAAATCTAAAAATCTAAAAATCGCAAAACCGGCACATTAAAACCCCCTAAAACCCACCCCCGACCCTTTAAATTAAATCCCCCACCCTCCCGAACCCCCCCCAAATGAGTTAAATAACCTGCGGGTCCAGCGGCGGTCCGGAACGGCAGCGGTCCGGAACGGGCTCCTGCTCCTGAATCTTGTTGTCTTCAGCCGGCGCCATTTTCCAAAATGGCGCCGAAAAATGGCGGCGGCCATAGACGAACACGATTGGACGGCAGGAGGTCCTTCCGGACCCCCGCTGGACTTTTGGCAAGTCTCGTGGGGGTCAGAAGGCCCCCCACAAGCTGGCCAAAAGTTCCTGGAGGTCCAGCGGGGGTCAGGGAGCGATTTCCCGCCGCGAATCGTTTTCATACGGAAAATGGCGCCGGCAGGAGATCGACTGCAGGAGGTCGTTCAGCGAGGGTTCCGGCGCCTCGCTGAACGACCTCCTGCAGTCGATCTCCTGCCGGCGCCATTTTCCGTACGAAAACGATTTGCGGCGGGAAATCGCTCCCTGACCCCCGCTGGACCTCCAGGAACTTTTGGCCAGCTTGTGGGGGGCCTCCTGACCCCCACGAGACTTGCCAAAAGTCCAGCGGGGGTCCGGTAGGACCTCCTGCCGTCCAATCGTGTTCGTCTATGGCCGCCGCCATTTTTCGGCTCCATTTTGGAAAATGGCGCCGGCTGAAGACAACAAGATTCAGGAGCAGGAGCCCGTTCCGGACCGCTGCCATTCCGGACCGCCGCTGGACCCGCAGGTTATTTAACTCATTTGGGGGGGGTTCGGGAGGGTGGGGGATTTAATTTAAAGGGTCGGGGGTGGGTTTTAGGGGGTTTTAGTGTGCCGGCTCACGATTCTAACGATTTATAACGATAAATCGTTAGAATCTCTATTGTATTGTGTTCCATAACGGTTTTAAGACGATATTAAAATTATCGGACGATAATTTTAATCGTCCTAAAACGATTCACATCCCTAGCGCCGATAGCCTTGCCCTTATGATGTCACAGGGCAAGGCTATCGGCACAAGATGGCGCTGGCCATCCATTGCTCCTACCATGAGACAGGGGCTGACCAATGGCACCGGTAGCCCCTGTGACATCGTAAGGGCAAGGCTATCGGCGCCATTTTGAATCATGGCAGGCCCGACATCCCGACGGCATGGAGAGAGAGATCGCTCGCAGGACCCCGCTGGACCACCAGGGACGTTTATTAAGTCTTGGGGAGGGATCGGGATGGTGGGGGGGGGTGTAAGAAAGTAAAATTTAAGGGTTGGGGGTGGGCTTTTTTTCCCGATTTGCGGGTTTTTTTTCCGATTCGTGTTTTTTTTTATTCGTTTTTCCGGTTTCGGGTTCAGGTTCCAGTTTCGTTTTTGGCAAAAAACTATCCGTGGGAAAACTCATTTTCCCACGAAGCGCCCGAGCCGAAACCTGACCCGAGCCAGAAAAACAAAGCTACTGACCCGAGCCAGAAAAACAAAGCTACTGATTATCCCCCTTTTCTTGATCTTCCTCATCACCCATCCTCTCCATTAAGAACATAAGAACATGCCATACTGGGTCAGACCAAGGGTCCATCAAGCCCAGCATCCTGTTTCCAACAGTGGCCAATCCAGGCCATAAGAACCTGGCAAGTACTCACCCCACCTCAGAACGGAACCATCGACTCAAATCTTCAAAAAACACCTTAAAACCTGGCTCTTCCTGAAAGCTTTCCCGCCAGAAACTTAGCCCCCGCCCAGCCACCACCCCTGTATAGAAATGATCCATACTTCCCCCCCATTGCACCCCGCTAATTGCATCCTCCATCAAACCTGAAGACAACCCCCCCCCCCTTTGGCACAAGCATATCCACCTTCCCGCTTTCCTCCCCTACCCTACTCCCCCCTTAACCCATTTCCATATTGTAAATGCACCGCACCCTTTTGTCATACTCTTACCTCCATTTCAAGACACCCCGGTCTTCCCTGTCACCCCCCTACCCAGCCCCCCCTGTTACCCTATATGCTCCCCCTGTAAAAGTCTCTGTAAATAGTTAATCTGTTTCTTTTTATTTCATTTTATATCTATTTATCTTCAAATCACCTGCTAATTGTTATCAACTCGAAGTTATGATATAAGTTAACCTTCCTAACTTCTTATGAGTTATAATGTAAAATAAGTAGGGATGTGAATCGTTTTTCAACGATTAAAATTATCGTCCGATAATGTTTATATCGTCTTAAATCGTTATAGAACACGATACAATAGAAATTCTAACAATTTATCGTTAAAAATCGTTAAATCGTGTTAGTGCGCACTAACTCGAGTTAGTGCGCACTAACTCCCCGTTAGTGCGCACTAACTCGATTTAGTGCGCACTAACTGAAAATGATACAAATAAACACTTTCCAGGTCACTGAAGGTCAGTTAGGAATGAATATGTGTTCCTATTGGCTGGCTGCCCTCTTATCTATTGATGTTACCAAGGTTACCACTGAGGTGATGGTTGGGGGGATGGGAAATGGAACTGGAAACTAACGAACACCAACAGAAAATGAAACAAAGTGTTCACACTTCCCAGGTCAGTAAAGGTCACTTAGGAATGAATATGTATGTATGTATTCCTATTGGCTGGCTGTGCTCTTATCTATTGATGTTACCAATATGGTTGGGGGGATGTGAAATGGAAACAGTTGGAAGCTTGACAAAAAAAGTAATGTAATGATCAGCACTCACGTGACTAGAACTTGTTTGTTTATTATTTTTGTTAGCAGGCACCTGAAATGCTAGTGCATGTTGAATTTGCCAATCACTGTGCATTTTAGAAAGGTGGTCCTGGCTGGAACTGTACACAGTTCAAATATATGTAATTGATTGTTGGTAAGTGTATTTTTTAAGTAGCCACACTGGCACCAGTATGTTTACTTTTCCTCCTACTTAACTCACTAGCTCAGCTTTGTAAGAAGGGCTTCTCTCCTTGTGTGTTGTTTTTGTTTGGTGTGAGGAGAGCAGAAACATCAGATCTTTATTCAATCTACTACAGTCATCTCTTACAGTGCCCTATCCCTATTAATACCAGGAGTGTTGTGATCTTCCTGCACACAGTGCCCTAACCCTGATACCAGTCTGAGACAGCTCCCTCCCTGCATTACTAGTGAGAGGCTGGCTTCACAGACAGGGGGGAGCTGCCTGACCCTCACTCCTGACTTCCCCCATGTCCCAGCTAGTGAATGGTGTGTGGGTGAGGGGGGGGGGGAGGATGGTGAAGTCTGAGACAGCTCTCTCCCTGCATTACTAGTGAGAGGCTGGCTTCACAGACAGGGGGGAGCTGCCTGACCCTCACTCCTGACTTCCCCCATGTCCCAGCTAGTGAATGGTGTGTGGGTGAGGGGGGGGGGGGGAGGGTGGTGAAGTCTGAGACAGCTCCCTCCCTGCATTACTAGTGAGAGGCTGGCTTCACAGACAGGGGGGAGCTGCCTGACCCTCACTCCTGACTTCCCCCATGTCCCAGCTAGTGAATGGGGTGTGGGTGAGGGGGGGGGGTGGATGGTGAAGTCTGAGACAGCTCCCTCCCTGCATTACTAGTGAGAGGCTGGCTTCACAGACAGGGGGGAGCTGCCTGACCCTCACTCCTGACTTCCCCATGTCCCAGCTAGTGAATGGTGTGTGGGTGAGGGGGGGGGGGGGAGGATGGTGAAGTCTGAGACAGCTCCCTCCCTGCATTACTAGTGAGAGGCTGGCTTCACAGACAGGGGGGAGCTGCCTGACCCTCACTCCTGACTTCCCCCATGTCCCAGCTAGTGAATGGTGTGTGGGTGAGGGGGGGGGGGAGGATGGTGAAGTCTGAGACAGCTCCCTCCCTGCATTACTAGTGAGAGGCTGGCTTCACAGACAGGGGGGAGCTGCCTGACCCTCACTCCTGACTTCCCCCATGTCCCAGCTAGTGAATGGTGTGTGGGTGAGGGGGGGGGGGGAGGATGGTGAAGTCTGAGACAGCTCCCTCCCTGCATTACTAGTGAGAGGCTGGCTTCACAGACAGGGGGGAGCTGCCTGACCCTCACTCCTGACTTCCCCCATGTCCCAGCTAGTGAATGGTGTGTGGGTGAGGGGGGGGGGGAGGATGGTGAAGTCTGAGACAGCTCCCTCCCTGCATTACTAGTGAGAGGCTGGCTTCGCAGACAGGGGGGAGCTGCCTGACCCTCACTCCTGACTTCCCCCATGTCCCAGCTAGTGAATGGTGTGTGGGTGAGGGGGGGGGAGGATGGTGAAGTCTGAGACAGCTCCCTCCCTGCATTACTAGTGAGAGGCTGGCTTCACAGACAGGGGGGAGCTGCCTGACCCTCACTCCTGACTTCCCCCATGTCCCAGCTAGTGAATGGTGTGTGGGTGAGGGGGGGGGAGGATGGTGAAGTCTGAGACAGCTCCCTCCCTGCATTACTAGTGAGAGGCTGGCTTCACAGACAGGGGGAGCTGCCTGTCCCTCACTCCTGACTTCCCCCATGTCCCAGCTAGTGAATGGTGTGTGGGTGAGGGGGGGGGGGTGGATGGTGAAGTCTGAGACAGCTCCCTCCCTGCATTACTGGTGAGAGGCTGGCTTCACAGACAGGGGGGAGCTGCCTGACCCTCACTCCTGACTTCCCCCATGTCCCAGCTAGTGAATGGTGTGTGGGTAAGGGGGGGGGGGGGGGAGGATGGTGAAGTCTGAGACAGCTCCCTCCCTGCATTACTAGTGAGAGGCTGGCTTCACAGACAGGGGGGAGCTGCCTGACCCTCACTCCTCCGGGGTATTGTGATCTTCCTGCACACAGTGCCCTATCCCTGATACCAGGGGTGTTGTGATCTTCCTGCATGCAGTGCCCTATCCCTATTAATACCAGGAGTGTTGTGATCTTCCTGCATGCAGTGCCCTATCCCTATTAATACCAGGAGTGTTGTGATCTTCCTGCATGCAGTGCCCTATCCCTGATATCGGGATGTGTGCAAGAAGATCACAACACCCCCGGTATCAGGAATAGGGCACTGTGTGCAGGAAGATCACAACACCCCCAGTATCAGGAATAGGGCACTGTGTGCAGGAAGATCACAACACCCCTGGTATTAGGGATAGGGCACTGTGTGCAGGAAGATCACAACACTCCTGGTATTAATAGGGATAGGGCACTGTGTGCAGGAAGATCACAATACCCCTGGTATCAGGGTTAGGGCACAAGTTCTAGTCACATTGACTGATCACATTACTTGTTTTGTCAAGCTACCAACTGTTTCCATTTCCCATCCCCCATATACTGTCAGTAGGAAACTTGGTAACATGAATAAATAAGAGGGCAGCCAATAGGAATACATATTCATTCCTAAACTGACCTTAACTGACCTGAAAAGTGTCAAATTGTATCATTTTCAGTTAGTGCGCACTAACTCCCAGTTAGTGCGCACTAACTCCCGTTAGTGCGCACTAACTCGAGTTAGTGCGCACTAATCGGAAAAAACGATTTTTAACGATTTTTTAACTAAAAAATCGTGCCTAAGACGATTATCTTGCCCTGCCACACGATTTCTATCGTTAAGACGATATGGAAAACGATTCACATCCCTAAAAATAAGCAACCAATGTCTTATTTATGTTCAGTTACATGTGAACCGATGTGATATCTCGATCGAATGTCGGTATACAAAAACAAATAAATAAATAAATGAATAAAGTACCAAAAACTAAGGGGTAGATTTTCAAAGGGTTACGCGAGTAAGATACACGCGTAACCCCCGAAAACCTACCTCTGTGCGCACTGAGCCTATTTTGCATAGGCTCGGCGGCGCGTTTAAGCCCCAGGACGCGCGTATGACCAGGGCTTTCCAAAATGGGCAGGCCGGGGGCGTGGCGGCGGTCCGGGAGTGGGCCGGGGGCTGTCCCGAGGCATGGCACACCAGCAGCTGGCCGGCACGCACAAGTTACGTCTGCCTCGGGCAGGCGTAACTTTGACAACAAAAGGTAGGGGGGGGGATTTAGGTAGGGCTGGAGGAAGGGTTAGTGTTGCGACCGTCGCTGCATGACGTCTCCACTCCGCCCACCTTACCGCATTAGCGACTCCCTCCGGGGTTGATGGAAGGCTGGCTGCCGCAATGTCTCCCTTTCGACCTCGTCCGGCGTCCCCGGACCGGCCCGATGCTGCAATCCGCCATGTTGACCTGATGCCTAGGGGCACACGCGTTGTGCGGCCCTGCCTCAAGTACCAGAAGTGGCGAGAACCTCAGGGGCGTACCCCTGAGATGACGTCATACACTTCAGATATTCCAAGGTCTCTGAATTGCTAACAACTCAAGATAGCACGGATAACAGATACAGATACGGATAAGGATTCATTCTATCTATGCTACTCTGCCTCCTGGGACTAACCAGGGGTACCCGCTTCTCGGGGGCCCCGTTCTATCTTACTTTGTAGATTGCAGTCTGGAACCGGTACTCGCTCCTCGAGGGCCCTCGTTCCCGGACTTCTTCGGAATTCACTTCTGCCTGGAAGTCATCGCTGCCTACTACATCTGTAAATTACCATCGCTATCTCAGAGCTTTCCCTGGAACCAGGTACTCGCTCCTCGAGGGCCTACTTCATTCCAGC
Organism: Rhinatrema bivittatum; assembly: GCF_901001135.1. Classification (NCBI taxonomy): domain Eukaryota; kingdom Metazoa; phylum Chordata; class Amphibia; order Gymnophiona; family Rhinatrematidae; genus Rhinatrema; species Rhinatrema bivittatum. Next base: position 37,899 of record NW_021821430.1, on the reverse strand, counting down.
TCCTGGGCTTCTTTGAGACATTGTATGAGCGTTACCATCAGGTTCTGTCCATGAACTCTGCATACCCGGCCTACTCACTATATTTCAGTTTCTCTACAGCTCAGCCTCCAGGGATCGCTGTTCCAGTATCTGAGGGACTTCAGCCCAACCGGGCACTCCAGCTCACTACTGCCACCTCTGGTGGTTCAGTATATTGTCTAATAAAAGAACTAGTGTGTGTCTGTCTCCATACTCTGAGCCTGACTGGTGGTCCCTCTTGGGATCTTCCCCTGGGGGCGTGGTCATCTGCCACCGGCCCAAGGATCCACCCACAACTCTCCTAAATAATAAGTCAGGGAGGGGAAGGTGAGGGGGAGCCGACAAAAAGTTCCCTCTGAGGCTGCTCCGATTTCGGAGCAGCCTTGGAGAGAACGGGGAAAGCAATTGGGCTTCCCCTAGGGCTCGGCACGTGCAAGCTGCACAAGTGTGCACCCCCTTGCACGCACCGATCCTGGATTTTATAACATGCGCGAGGCAGCGCGTGTATTTTATAAAATTGGGTGTACATTTGTGCGCGCCGGGTAGCGCGCACAAATATACCCCTCGCGCGTAAGAATAAAAATCTGCCCCTAAGTCTATTCCATTTTACCGTTGCTAGTAATAGCAATAGCTACTTTCTAATCCAACTTAATTAATAGCAGGTAATGGACTTCTCCTCCAAGAACTTATCCAATCCTTTTTAAACACAGCTATACTAACTGCACTAACCACATCCTCTGGCAACAAATTCCAGAGTTTAATTGTGCGTTGAGTGAAAAATAACTTTCTCCGATTAGTTTTAAATGTGCCCCATGCTAACTTCATGGAGTGCTCCCTAGTAGGGATGTGAATCGTGTCCTCGATCGTCTTAACGATCGATTTCGGCTGGGAGGGGGAGGGAATCGTATTGTTGCCGTTTGGGGGGGTAAAATATTGTGAAAAATCGTGAAAAATCGAAAAATCGCAAAACCGGCACATTAAAACCCCCTAAAACCCACCCCCGACCCTTTAAATTAAATCCCCCACCCTCACGAACCCCCCCCAAATGACTTAAATAACCTGCGGGTCCAGCGGCGGTCCGGAACGGCAGCGGTCCGGAACGGGCTCCTGCTCCTGAATCTTGTTGTCTTCAGCCGGCGCCATTTTCCAAAATGGCACCGAAAAATGGCGGCGGCCATAGACGAACACGATTGGACGGCAGGAGGTCCTTCCGGACCCCCGCTGGACTTTTGGCAAGTCTCGTGTGGGTCAGGAGGCCCCCCACAAGCTGGCCAAAAGTTCCTGGAGGTCCAGCGGGGGTCAGGGAGCGATTTCCCGCCGCGAATCGTTTTCGTACGGAAAATGGCGCCGGCAGGAGATCGACTGCAGGAGGTCGTTCAGCGAGGGTTCCGGCGCCTCGCTGAACAACCTCCTGCAGTCGATCTCCTGCCGGCGCCATTTTCCGTACGAAAACGATTCAAGGCGGGAAATCGCTCCCTGACCCCCGCTGGACCTCCAGGAACTTTTGGCCAGCTTGTGGGGGGCCTCCTGACCCCCACGAGACTTGCCAAAAGTCCAGCGGGGGTCCGGAAGGACCTCCTGCCGTCCAATCGTGTTCGTCTATGGCCGCCGCCATTTTTCGGCGCCATTTTGGAAAATGGCGCCGGCTGAAGACAACAAGATTCAGGAGCAGGAGCCCGTTCCGGACCGCTGCCGTTCCGGACCACCGCTGGACCCGCAGGTTATTTAAGTCATTTGGGGGGGGGTTCGGGAGGGTGGGGGATTTAATTTAAAGGGTCGGGGGTGGGTTTTAGGGGGTTTTAGTGTGCCGGCTCACGATTCTAACGATTTATAACGATAAATCGTTAGAATCTCTATTGTATTGTGTTCCATAACGGTTTAAGACGATATTAAAATTATCGGACGATAATTTTAATCGTCCTAAAACGATTCACATCCCTACTCCCTAGTCTTTCTATTAATGGAAAGAGTAAATAACCGATTCACATCTACCCGTTCTAGACCTCTCATGATTTTAAACACCTCTATCATATCCCCCCTCAGCCGTCTCTTCTCCAAGCTGAAAAGGCCTAACCTCTTTAGTCATTCCTCATAGGGGAGCTGTTCCATCCCCTTTATCATTTTGGTAGCCCTTCTCTGTACCTTCTCCATTGCAATTATATATTTTTTGAGATGCGGCGAACAGAATTGTACACAGTATTTAGGTGTGGTCTCACCATGGATTGATACAGAGGCATTATGACATTTTCTGTTTTATTCACCATTCCCTTTCTAATAATTCCCAACATTCTGTTTGCTTTTTTGACTGCCGCAGCAAACTGAACTAACGATTAGGGATGTGAATCGTGTCCTCGATCGTCTTAACGATCGATTTCGGCTGGGAGGGGGAGGGAATCGTATTGTTGCCGTTTGGGGGGGTAAAATATCGTGAAAAATCGTGAAAAATCGTTAAAAAAATCGAAAAAATCGAAAAAATCGAAAAACCGGCACATTAAAACCCCCTAAAACCCACCCCCAACCCTTTAAATTAAATCCCCCACCCCCAAATAACTTAAATAACCTGCGGGTCCAGCGGCGGTCCGGAACGGCAGCGGTCCGGAACGGGCTCCTGCTCCTGCATCTTGTCGTCTTCGGCCGGCGCCATTTTCCAAAATGGCGCCGAAAAATGGCGGCGGCCATAGACGAAAAAGATTGGACGGCAGGAGGTCCTTCCGGACCCCCGCTGGACTTTTGGCAAGTCTCGTGGGGGTCAGGAGGCCCCCCACAAGCTGGCCAAAAGTTCCTGGAGGTCCAGCGGGGGTCAGGGAGCGATTTCCCGCCGCGAATCATTTCCGTACGGAAAATGGCGCCGGCAGGAGATCGACTGCAGGAGGTCGTTCAGCGAGGCGCCGGAACCCTCGCTGAACGACCTCCTGCAGTCGATCTCCTGCCGGCGCCATTTTCCGTACGAAAACGATTCGCGGCGGGAAATCGCTCCCTGACCCCCGCTGGACCTCCAGGAACTTTTGGCCAGCTTGTGGGGGGCCTCCTGACCCCCACGAGACTTGCCAAAAGTCCAGCGGGGGTCCGGAAGGACCTCCTGCCGTCCAATCTTTTTCGTCTATGGCCGCCGCCATTTTTCGGCGCCATTTTGGAAAATGGCGCCGGCCGAAGACGACAAGATGCAGGAGCAGGAGCCCGTTCCGGACCGCTGCCGTTCCGGACCGCCGCTGGACCCGCAGGTTATTTAAGTTATTTGGGGGGGGTTCGGGAGGGTGGGGGATTTAATTTAAAGGGTCGGGGGTGGGTTTTAGGGGGGTTTTAGTGTGCCGGCTCACGATTCTAACGATTTATAACGATAAATCGTTAGAATCTGTATTGTATTGTGTTCCATAACGGTTTAAGACGATATTAAAATTATCGGACGATAATTTTAATCGTCCTAAAACGATTCACATCCCTACTAACGATTTCAATGTGTTATCCACTATGATGCCCAGATCTGTTTCTTGGGTGGTAGCACCTAATATGGAACCTAACATTGTATAACTATAGCATGGGTTATTTTTCCCCATATGCATCACCTTGCACTTAGTCACATTAAATTTCATCTGCCATTTGGATGACCAATTTTCCAGTCTCAGAATATCTTCCTGCAATTTATCACAATCTGCTTGTGATTTAACTTCTCTGAACAATTTTGTATCATCTGCAAATTTGATTACCTCACTCGTCATATTTCTTTCCAGATTATTTAGAAATATATTGAAAAGTAAGGGTCCCAATACAGATCCCTGAGGCTCTCCACTGCCCATTCCCTTCCACTGAGAAAATTGTCCATTTAATCCTACTCTGTTTCCTGTCTTTTATCCAGTTTGTAATCCACGAAAGGACATCACCACCTATCCCATGACTTTTTACTTTTCCTAGAAGCCTCTCATGAGGAACTTTGTCAAACGCCTTCTGAAAATCCAAGTATATTACATCTACCGATTCACCTTTATCCACATGTTTATTAACTCCTTCAAAAATGTGAAGCAGATTTGTGAGGCAAGACTTGCCTTGGTAAAGCCATGCTGACTTTGTTCCATTAAACTATGTCTTTCTATATGTTCTGTGATTTTTATATTTAGAACACTTTCCACTATTTTTCCTGGCACTGAAGTCAGGCTAACCGGTCTGTAGTTTCCCGGATCATCCCTGGAGCCCTTTTTAAATATTGGGGTTACATTAGCTATCCTCCAGTCTTCAGGTGCAATGGATGATTTTAATGATAGGTTACAAATTTTTACTAATAGGTCTGAAATTTCATTTTTTAGTTCCTTCCAAACTCTGGGGTGTATACCATCCAGTCCAGGTGATTTACTACTCTTCAGTTTGTCAATCAGGCCTACCACATCTTCTAGGTTCACCGTGATTTGGTTCAGTCCATCTGAATCATTACCCATGAAAACCTTCTCCCGTATGGGTACCTCCCCAACATCCTCTTCAGTAAACACTGAAGCAAAGAAATCATGTAATCTTTCCACTATGGCCTTATCTTCTCTAAGGGCCCCTTTAACCCCTTGATCATCTAACGGTCCAACTGACTCCCTCACAGGCTTTCTGCTTCAGATATATTTTAAAACGTTTTTACTGTGAGTTTTTGCCTCTACGGCCAACTTCTTTTCAAATTCTCTCTTAGCCTGTCTTATCAATGTCTTACATTTAACTTGCCAACGCTTATGCATTATCCTATTTTCTTCTGTTGGATCCTTCTTCCAATTTTTGAATGAAGATCTTTTGGCTAAAATAGCTTCTTTCACCTCCCCTTTTAACCATGCTGGTAATCATTTTGCCTTCTTTCCACCTTTTTTAATGTGTGGAATACATCTGGACTGTGCTTCTAGGATGGTATTTTTTAACAATCGAAAATAGAAAACTAATCTCTTATAGCACTAAATATAAGACAGGGATAGCGGCTCAACAAAACAACAAACATAAACGCTAATGTCCCAAAAGGTTTAAGGTAGTGTATAATCGTGAATTCACAACATCATCTAGAGTACTTCTGATGAAAGACCTCATACAAGGCATACATTAATCAATGCTAGTTAGCACTAAAGTATACCGCCAGTATAATCATGGGTCTGTGATATGCTGATCAACTTTTTTTTCTTTTTTTTGCTCAAGTGAGTGTGTGGCCCATTTTAGACCCGTGTTTCATTATGCATAGTAGCACTTAACTTAATGGAGTCGAGGAACGCCAAGAACATGGTCGCGAGGTCGTATCCAAAGCCAAGCCCGACACGGACCGCGTTTCGGCTTCACAAGCCTTCTTAAAGGGCTGGAATTCTGTGGCAATGCGGTAGTAGCATACTACCGCATACTACATAGTAGAAACATTATCAGCTGTAGTATGCTACTACCGCATTGCCACAGAATTCCAGCCCTTTAAAAAGGCTTGTGAAGCCGAAACGCGGTCCGTGTCGGGCTTGGCTTTGGATACGACCTCGCGACCATGTTCTTGGCGTTCCTCGACTCCATTAAGTTAAGTGCTACTTTGCATAATGAAACACGGGTCTAAAATGGGCCACACACTCACTTGAGCAAAAAAAAGAAAAAAAAGTTGATCAGCATATCACAGACCCATGATTATACTGGCGGTATACTTTAGTGCTAACTAGCATTGATTAATGTATGCCTTGTATGAGGTCTTTCATCAGAAGTACTCTAGATGATGTTGTGAATTCACGATTATACACTACCTTAAACCTTTTGGGACATTAGCGTTTATGTTTGTTGTTGTGTTGTTGTGTTGATTTTTTAACAATGACCATGCCTCTTGCACACTTTTTACCTTTGTAGCTGCTCCTTTCAGTTTTTTTTTCTAACAGTTTTTCTCATTTTATCAAAGTTTCCCTTTTGAAAGTTTAGCACGAGAGCCATGGATTTGCTTATTGTCCCCTTTCCAGTCATAAATTCAAATTTGATCATATTATGATCACTATTGCCAAGCGGCACCACCGTTACCTCTCTCACCAAATCCTGTGCTCCACTGAGAATTAGATCTAAAACAGTCAGTCAGAGTGACTCACTGCTCTCTTGATTAACATATGTTGGTACCTAATCAAACCAAATCACACTACCTCAACACCTTTCCAAGGTGAGTAACTGAACTGAACTTTTCAACCTTTTTACTTAGGTATACACTGCTCCTAGCTTATTTCTAGCTTCTGGCTACATTTTTGTTTGTTTGTTTGTTTTTGTTTTTAATATACAAACACTCTAAATTCTGCTTACTAGCTTACTGCTTACTAGCTGCCTTACTGACTGACTATTTAAAAATACAAACAGTCTAACTTTTGTTTATTCGCTGCCTTACTGACTATTAAAAGCACAAACACACAAACACACTAAATAATATTCCCAATTAGTTAACTTCTCCCCAATACTTAAAAAAAAAGTAAATGTCCCAAGCAAAAACTTACTGATTCCTTTCAGCCACCAGCAAGGTGATCCTTTCCTCTCAGTGCTCCCAGTCCGCTTTCCATATACTCCTCCCTCCCATCCCCAGTCATTTCACTTTCTCCTCATCTCATTCCTAATACTTCTCCTTTACTCTCTCCATCGATGGTCTCTCAATCTCTCCTTGTCTTCTGCCCATCCCTGAGATATCTCTCTACTGATACTTAAGATCCCCTTTTCTCACCCAATAAAAAAATTGATTACACAGACACAAGCAAGGTTGGAAAATTAATTATTTTTTATAACATTAATATAAATGATAGAAATGTTTTCCAAAGTGCTTCAGAATTTTCAAAATTTTGCCAAAAAAAACTACCCCAAGCTGTACCTTTGACCTCCTACAGTTGTGCTCCTCCCGCGGCTGGAGCCACGTGAGGCCATTTACCTTTGCGGCAGGAGTCACCGACGTTCCTCCTCCATTCTGTGGCCTGGAGGCCACAATTCCACTCCCCAACGATGATGGCAGCTCCACTCGCGGGCCAGAGGCCTCTGTCCCCAGCCTCGCCTCTGTGGCAGCAACTGCCCTCGTGCTCCTCTTCAGCGGCAGAACACTGCCACTCCCATGTCGAGGCCTGCCTGTGGCCCAGCTTCCTCTTGCCTGGCAGTGGCAGGGATGCCGCTGTCCAGGGTCCTGGACTTCCTATTCCTGCCCCTCCTAAGGGGCGAGCCCACAGCTCTCTCCCCTTCTTAAAGGGACATGGAGGTGTGGTCCACCTGGTAGCTCCTCCCAGGGAGTTGCCACGTCAACCCTACAAAAGGGCCCTTCAGCCATTCTTTCAGGGCCTTGGCAAGGAGCTATTCATCTGGGACTAGTCCTTCCTAGGACTCCTTCGGTCCCTGTTCCTGCCTGGCATTCTTGTTCTTGGATTTCATGTCTCATCTTCCAAGTGATCCTATGCTTCGTCTTCTACGTGAACCTATGCTTTGTCTTCCAAGTGGTCCTATGCTTTGTCTTGCAAGTGATCCTGTCTCATCTTCCAAGGGTTCTATGCTTCGTCTTCCAAGTGATCCTATGCTTCGTCTTCCAAGTGGTGCTATGCTTCGTCTTCCAAGTGATCCTATGCTTCGTCTTTCAAGTGGTCCTATGCTTCGTCTTTCAAGTGATCCTGATGTCTCATCTTCCAAGTGATCCATGTCTCATCTTCCAAGTGATCCTGATGTTCCGTCTTCCAAGTGGTCCTGATGCTCCAGGTTCCGAATAACTCATGCCTCCGGAGGTTCCTTGCTTTTAATCCGAGTTTCCAAGTTCCAAGTTTTATCTTTGCCTGTTCCAACTCCGGAGGATCTAAGGGGTTACTTCACGCCTGTGCTATGAGACTTCCTGAACCTGTCCCGCTCCCCACATGGTCCACAACCAGCTATCCAGCTGTGTCGGACACGTAGGGAACAGCGAGCTGCGTAGGGTGTGTAGGGTTCCTGAGGGTCTTGCTCGCCCTCCTCTGTGTCCACATCTACCTTCCAAGCCCCAAGTTCTACATCTGAGTCTCCATTCTGAGTTCCAAGTCTACATCTTCTTTCCAAGATCCAAGCTGCAGTGCCTTTGGCCTTCATCTACCTTGTGTCCTGCCCAATGTCCGGCCTGCTGCCTCTGCTGCTTCCTGTGGCAGGTCCGACAGGGCTTGGAGTAGTCAGAGGATCACTCAGAGTCCAACTTTGCATGGTTGGTCTCACAAAGGCTTGCAGGTCGGCCGAGGCTTGGCCATCTCCACTCCCAGACGAGGTACATCCTACCGCAGGGGCACATAACACTCGCCCCCTTAGTGCTCATCCCGTCCGAGTGCAACACCTACTCCCTGTTGTCTGAACTTTTCAGGGGTGGCAACAGGGTGAGGGGGGGGGGGGGGGGAGGCAACAGCAGAAGTGCCTAGGGGTGGCAAAACCTTAAATCCATCTCTGACTATAGGAGCTTGGATCTTATTGGTATTGATACAGCTTTATGGTTTAATAAGTTGGGTCTTGATGTTGGGTTTTGTGCGTCCATTCGTCCAACATAAACTTTATTGTACAGGCATTGTAAGAAGTACACATCATATAATCGCAAGCAGTTTGTAGCATTAAGCAGATTAATAACTTTACCTGAACCAGGATGGGTCTATTTTTAGCAGTTAATGGCTTGAAAACAAAAAGAAATTATCTACTGGCTGTAACCACGGGGCAAAAATGATTGCAATGGTGTTGTGGAGGAAGTAAAGACTGGACAACAAAGTATCTGATATTTTCACCTCTTTTATAGGAAATCAGAAGCGGGGTAGTGAGCACCAAATGAAGTGACAAAATAAGCCGGTGTTTGAAAATGATGAATGCAAATAGCTTTTGAAAAATGAGTACTGTAGTACACATGCCAGGGATAAGTTTTCAACATGTTATTTCTTTTGTCCAAGAAGTAGCCACAATCTATCTGCATGGGTAGCTCTTTTATAAGCATTTTTTATAGTATAAAACAGCTGTGATTCAGCAATCGTGCAGTTAATTCCTTTGCATGGTGAACAAAGTCATCCTTACTGGAACATATCTGACGTTTCCACAGGAATTGCCCCATTGGAATGTTTTTTCTCAGACTGGGAGGTTGGAAACTAGAAAAATGCAATAAATTATGTTCAGTGGGTTTTTTGATACAATAATGTGATCATTTTATCTCCTTCTTTGAACATCTGGATGTCTAGAAATGAAATCTCCTTCAGATCATTTTCCATGACAAACTGAAAATTCTGATATTGAAAATTCAGTCATTCAATGAATTGAACCTAATGATTCTTGGTAGATGTCTACAATAAAAAATATTATCAATGTACTGGTACCAAGTAATAATGTGTTTGAAGAAAATGGATGTTGATCTAAACTGTTCCTCACACTAAGCCAAATGTAAACTAATTCCAACAACACATCCAAGGAATCATGAAATTGCATTTTTTGAAACTAATAACATACAAATATGCCTCATATACTGTCCACCAAACCTCCTAGAACTAAACATCTCCCCTCTAATTGAATTTCTAAAGACACACCTAAATTGTTCAAAACCTACCATCATGCTGGGAGACTTTAACCTTCACATGGATGCCCACCCCTTATCAAATACCTGCCAGACACAAATGGATATAATGACAGCAATAGGATTCACTCTAATTACTGATAAACCCACGCACAAAGCAGGACACTCTCTTAATCTAATATTTATCAACCACAGCTTCCTAGAACACACTAAAACAGATTACACACAAATTCCATGGTCAGATCACTTCCTCATACAATCTTCTATTAAATATCTTGGAAAAAAAGTGAAACAAACTAAAGAACCTAAAGAATTTAAATATCGTCCACACTATAATATAGAAACATTAAAAGACAAATTAGAAGAAAAACTAACTGAATTTGACTATAATGACTACTGTTCTGCAACTACAGCATGGATACAAACAACCAACAAACTAGCAGATGAGATAAACCCCATAAACGTTATACGCATCAAAGAGCCAAAACAAATGAACCCCTGGCATAATGAAAAGATAAAAGTCAAAAGATATCTTAGGAAAAAAGAAAAAGATTGGGAGAAAAGATAAAACAACCAAAAACCTAACTAAATTTTGAAAACACCTAGCACATTACAAACAAGTAATTCCTGATGCAAAGAAACATTACTTTAGCTCGAAAATAGAAAAATTTGCAAATAACCCAAGAACCTTATTTAACATAGTTAAAAATCTCACCAGTGACACATCAGAATCTCCCCAAAACCTACCAGAAAATAGGTGTAATGAAATAGCAAAGCTTTTCAGTGACAAAATTGCAAACTTAAAAACCAAAATCACAATCACAACTAAGCAAGAAATTAAAATGCAAAAAAGAGACACTACACAATGGTCTTCATTTAATGAGATATCAGTCCTGGAAGTTGAATCCATGCTAAAAAAGTTAAATCCAGCCCCACATATAATTGACACACTACCAACTATGAACATAAAAAAAGTAGCCAACACAGTATCTCCAATATTAGCAAAAATCATAAACCTTTCCCTAGAGGAGGGAGCAATGCCAGATATACTTAAAGGGGCAATCATCAAACCAATTATAAAGAAAAAAACAATGACCCACGTATACTAAGCAACTATAGACCAGTGTCAAATCTACCATTAATCGCAAAATTAATAGAAAAAACAGTACAAAAACAACTGGCTGAACACTTAGAATACAATAATATACTGTATCCATCACAGCATGGCTTCTGTAAACATTACAGCAGAGAGACACTGCTGCTTTCACTAACAGACAATATTATGAGAGGATTTGATAGTGGAAAACATTACATTCTAGTGATGCTAGACCTGTCATCAGCCTTTGACACAGTAAACCATGAGATACTACTAAAAAGACTAGAAGAAATAGGACTATACAGCAAAACAATCAACTGGTTCAAATCATATCTAAATAACAGATTTTTTCAAGTACAGATCAAAGATGTAATATCAGAAAAAATAAACCTTCAAACAGGAGTACCACAGGGATCAGCCTTGTCTGTAACACTCTTTAACATATACCTACTGCCATTATGCCACCTACTGGCAGGCCTGGGTAGCATACATTACATATATGCAGATGACATTCAACTAATCCTACCCATCGACGACACAATTGAAAAAACACTAAACCTAGCTAACATATACCTAGATATTATCAAACAGCTACTAAACCAAATGGAGCTAGTTATTAACACTGGAAAAAACAATTTTTTATACTTAGAACAAAAGAATATTGAGGTCATTCAAAACACAATTATGCTTAAAAATATCCAGAAAATATCAGAGAAAGTACGGAACCTCGGAGTGATAATAGACACAGAACTCAGCATGAAACAACACATATCTTTAAAAGTAAAGGAAGGCTATGAAAAGATCATGATCCTCAGGAGATTAAAACCACTACTAACACCTACGAACTTCCCCAAACCCCCCCCCCCCCCCAAATCCCAACCCTTTAAATCAAATAATAACCCCCCACACTCCTGCCCCCTCCCAAGACCTGGGAAATTAAAATTGTTGGTGCTACATGTGGTCTGTCCCTGGGCATCTGTGCACGTTATGTAACCAAATAGGGGAGTGCCTAACCAAATTTGCACTTCCAAACTTGTTTTGTGGTCTGGGGAGGGCTATTTTGGTGCGTTCCCAAGATCGTGCAAGTTTAGTGTATGTATTTGTGTGTGAACCTCCCCCTTCCCCAAAAAAACAACCGTATGAGAAAAGTTCTCTTAAAATAACCACCCCACACTCTCCTGCCCCCCTCCCCCAGCCCTGCGAAAAACAGTAGCCCCCCTGCCCCCCCAGAGTTGCTGAATGAATGAAACCTGCCCCCCCCTCGTGACCCCTCTCCAAGATGTTCGCAATAAATTCATTACCACCCCACACCCTCCAGACCCCCCGAGACCTGATAAAAATGTCTGTCGGTGGAGCGGGCATTCAGGAGCGGTCCGGGAGCAATGTATTGGCATTGGTCCGTCGGCTGCGAGCACTGAAATGGGTTTTGACGGCCCTTTGCCCTTACTATGTCAGTGGGGTGGAGCAATGGCAGCGGTAGGTCCTCTGACATAGTAAGGGCAAAGGTCCGCCGGCTGCCAGTCCTGAAAATGGTGCCAAGGGGCCCTCGCCCTTACTGTGTCACATGGGCTACTGACGCCATTGGTGTCCCCGAGTGGCATAATAAGGGAAAGGGCCGTCGGCGCCATGTTGAGTGCTGGCAGCCAATGGCCGTAGTGCAGGAGATGTGTCCCGGACTGGTCCTGGCCCCCCGCTGGAGGCTCCCGGACTTCTGTCAGGTTTTGTGTATGTTGTGAGGGCCTAGGAAGTAAATAAATTTGGCATGTGTGTGGGAGGTGTGAGGAAGGTGGTTTTGTGTGTGTTGGGAGGCTGTGGGAAGTAAATCAATTTGGCATGTGTGTGGGGGGCATGAGGAGGGTGGTGGGTGTATTTTATCTGTAAAGGAAATAGTTATCTTCCTGCGAAAAAAGTGCGCAAATGTGTTAAAATGGAAGTGAAACGTGGAACTGGACTGGCGAAACGATTAGTGTAGCGTGTGTTAGTGTAAGGTGTAACAGATGGAGCTTACGTCCAGCAGATGTCGCTGTTTTCTCAAAAAAATGTTTAAACCTATTTTACCTGTCACAGGCGTGACATATCTGTAATGTAAGTACAGAAGAACCTTCCTGTATGTGAAATGAAGGTTGTGTCCAAATTTGAAAGCAATCGGTTCAGTGGTTTCTGAGATTAGCGATTTTGTCCAAACTATTTAACATTTGTATTTATATAGAAGAAGATGTGATGTGTGGGGGATGGGTGTCTGTGAAATTGATGTGTGGGGGATGGGTGCATGTGAATGTGATGTGTGGGGGATGGTGTGTGTGAATGATGTGTGAGGGATGGGAGTATGTGAATGTATTTATAATGTAATGTGTGGGGGGATGGGTGTGTGAATGTGATGTGTGGGGGATGGGTGTGTGTGAATGTGATGTGTGAGGGATAGGAGTATGTGAATGTATTTATAATGTGATGTATGGGGGATGGGAGTATGTGAATTTATTTATAATGTGATGTGTGGGTGATGGGTGTGTGTAAATGTGATGTGGGGGGGATGTGTGCGTGTGAATGTGATGTGTGCGGGATGGGTGCATGTGAATGTGATGTGTGAGGGATGGGTGTGTGTGAATGTGATGTGGGGTATGGATGTGTCGGGGATGGGTGTGTGAATGTGATGGCTGTGTGTGAATGTGATGTGTGAGGGATGGGAGTATGTGAATTTGAAATGATTAGTGTAGCGTGTGTTAGTGTAAGGTGTAACAGATGGCGCTTACGTCCAGCAGATGTCGCTGTTTTCTCGAAAAAATTTTTAAACCTATTTTACCTGTCACAGGTGTGACATATCTGTAATGTAAGTACAGAAGAACCTTGCTATATGCGAAATGAAGGTTGTGTCCAAATTTGAAAGCAATCGGTTCAGTGATTTCTGAGATTAGTGATTTTATCCAAACTATTTAACATTTTTATTTATATAGATTATTATGCTAACATAAAATATGCAACTTATAAAATTATACTTGTAAATAAAATGATACTTGTATAAAAGGGCAAGATTTACCACATTCACCAAATAGTATTGATCATAAAACTATGTAAACGAATCTTAATGGCACCTGTCTAGAATGTATGTTCCTATACATTTATCATCATTATTTTATGTTTCTTCCTGTAAACCGTTGTGATGGTATTTAACTTAACGATGGTATAGAAAAGATTTAAATAAATAAATAATGATTTACAATGCTTGGTGCCATCATAGTGCCCATTGAAGTGCCATGCTATTGTAGGTAAAACTCTTCCAAGGCATAAAAATAGTTATGGCATAAAGCTATCTGAGCAATATTAATTATGAACTTGGAAGGTATTCAAAGAGGATCTAGTCAGCACAGTGGTCTGTGGTTTTCGTTCCGATCCAGATCCTCCGTGGTCTTCCTGTGCCTTGATGGATCTTCATTCCATGTTCTTTGTGTTCCTGATCTTCTTCACCTTGATGTTCCTGGTCTTGTCCCTTGTCAGAGCTCCCTCGTCACTTGTTCCTGATGTTCCAGATGTCCTGATGTCCAGTTCTCCTGATGTCCTGATGTCCAGATGTACCGTGTCCAGATGTCCTGATGTTCCATGTCCAGAGGTACCATGTTCCACATTCCTGATGTCCGATGTTCCTGTCCTGACTCCGTCCATTTCATCTTCAGCTCTTCGTCCAGTCCCCAGGTTCCTTGTTTGTCCACCCTTCTTGGCATGCCACCATCATGGTCCATGACAAACCCATGGGGAGCTGTGTAGGATGCCTCGTGGTACAAGGCCTTCTTCTCATTAGCAGTGCAAGCCTCTGGAACACTCTTCTTTTTAATGCCTAGCTTCTGAATCCTGTCCTGGTCTATGGGGTTCCTTGTGCCTGCTTCCGTCCATGCCTAAAACTCTGCCAGAACCTGCTCTACTTCAGCGTGGTCCGCGACCAGCCACCAGCGGCTGTGTAGGGTGCGCCCTAGTTCAGGCCTCTCCTGAATCTTCGTCATGTCTTGGCTTTAAAGTTCCACTGCTTCGTATGGAGTCTGCTTCGCCTTCGGCATGGTCCGCAACCAGCCATGGGTGGCTGTGTAGGCCACGCTGCGATGCAGCACTCACCTAGTACTTTCTCCTAAATCCTGAACCCTCGCCTGAAAGCTCCATGCAACCTGAATCCTTGTCTGAGTCTTCTGAATAAGCTGAATCCTTGTCTGAGTACTCCGAGTATCCTGAGTCTTTGTCTGAATCTTCTGAATATCCTGAGTCTTCGTCTGAATCTTCTTGTTCCTGTCCTCAGCCTCCGTCTGGCCTCACGCACTTGTCATTCCCAAGCGGCGAGTCCGGAAGGGCTATCGAGTGGCTGGAGGGCTACTCTCGGTACCAGCATTGCATTGCTGGGTCTCATTGGTGCGTGTAGGTCCAGTGGAGGGCTGGCCCTGCCTTGCTCCTGTTCCAGTTGTTCCTTGCCTTGTCTTCAGTCCAGCCTTTTTTCTGCTCTGCCCATGCTGGTACTTTCTCACCTCCCACGGTATGCGTCTTGGGGCTCCTTCCTGAGCCGTCCCGTGGCCCAAGGGCTCACAATCCCCCTTGAGAAGCGACCGCGCCTCCGCGACTCACAACAGGTCCGCGGTCACAACATTTTGGCTCTTTATTGATTTGTAAGCCTCTCAAATGATTGGTGGTTTTATATATTGTAATAGTGTTGTCCAATGAAGTTCAGTCTGTATCAGGCATTTATGATAAATCAACAGGGCTGATAAAGAGAAAGACTCATCTCTAAGATCAGTTTCTTCAAAGTATGATGCTTCTTGCATAAAAGTCGCCACTTAAACTCACATTCTTTTGTTTCTTTAACAAGCTGAACATGTTCTTTAGAATTATCTCACTAGTATTCAAAATTTGCTGTCTCAAAATAAGCTATCATTGAACATCCAAAAAAACTAAAATAATACACCTCACAAGATTCCCATTATGCAATGCCCCATCTGAACTTACTATTAATGATCAAAGTATTCAAATGATGACATTTGTTGAAAATCTTGGCATACGAATTGATCCATCATTAAGTATGAATGTTCAAATTGAAAGTCTAACCCAGACTTCCTATCACAAATTGAAGCTGTTATGACACCTCAAGCTATTTCTGGTTCCCACTGTTTTCCATACAGCTTTACCGAAATTGCTATTCCCTAGTATAGATTACTGCAATTCTTTTTTCATTGGGTTGCCTAAATATATTCTCTGCCCATTACAGATTATCCAAAACGCTGCAGTTCACTTACTAACTGACACATTAGTTCGTGAGCACATTACCCCAATTTTACAGCAACTCCACTGGGTACCCAATAGCATTCAGAATTCAGTATAAACTTGCCACAGTCATACATTCTCTCATACCTAATGTTCAATAACCATGGATAAACGCCATCATGAAAATATATTCCCTGAAAAGATCCCTCTGATCAGCAAATCAGAAATTTCTGGATATCCCCTCCCCTAAAATTGCGCATCTGGATGAAACTAGGAAAGAGCATTTTCAATAGAAGTTCCAACTTTTTGGAATTCATTACCAAATTAACTGAGAAACCTAAAAGATCCTGGGCTTTTTAAGAAAGCTTGAAAGACTTTTTTTATTTAAACTCATTTTTAATGTCAAAATCCAGGTGTATGATTGCAGTTTTATTTTATGTGACTTTGTTGCCATATTTTAAAAAAATCTCTGAACATAGGAAGGGCGGGCTCTAAATGTTTTAAATAAATAATGAAATAAATAAATATTTGAGAGACATTGGTAGAAGTCTGCTACATATGGACATTTATCTGTGCATTTATTTTGCTGAATTTTAAGTATAGATAATGCAATTTCACCACTTCTGATGTCTTACAACTTTGGCATGATTAGATGTGTTTTATTTTCCCAGTAAAGAACATAAAAAAAAACAGTATCTAGTAAAATGGCAAATTATGAAATGATCGCTGTTACATGATGATGTCTCCCTGATACAGGCATTCGAAACACAATCATATGTCATGGAATGGAATCTTCATATGTTGAATTAAATTTAAAAAAAAAGAATTTTTGCCTATCATTAAAAAAAGACAATGAAGGCAACCTAATACCGGGAGTGCCTATTATGATGGCCAAAATATATGGTAATTACACATAATAGAAGAAATTGTATGTCTTTTCTATATTGTTTGATTTTCATTCAATACTTTGCTATATTATTCGGAATTATTTTGTGCCAATAAGAATCAAGCACAGGCAAAAATCACACTGACGTCCACAAACAGTTCAGCAGACTTTCAGTTATAGTGCAAGAAGTATCACTCTTTGAAGAAACTGATCTTAGAGATGAGTCTTTCTTTTAATCCGCCCTGTTGATTCATCATAAATGTCTGATACGGGCCGAAATTCATTGTGTCACACTATTACAATACATAAAACTACAAATCATACCAAGAGGCTTGCAAATCAATAAAGAGCCAATAATTTTTACTGAGTATGATGCATTTATGGAAAAGTGGCTAGCAATTTTGAATAAATGTTCACTTAACCTTATGCTTTTAATTATCAAGACCACGAAGGTCAAAGAACCATTGAGAAGTATTGAAGACAGCAAAGTCTAGCTACAAAAAACTTTGTCAGTAGATAACTTAAGAGAACACAACAGCAACATTGATCAATTCAGAGCTTCTCTAAACAAGATAAGATCCACAAACTGTAAAGATATGGCAGCAACAAAAGCAGACACCAAGGAAGCAAGTCACTTTCTTTGATTCATTGGGTGATTCATCAAACTCTGATGGTGGCATGTATAATGAAAAATTTCAGTCTCTTTCCACAGATACATATCGTGGATCCCAGCCTTTTTTACACTTCGGGGCATTGTCCACTAAGAAACCAACAAGATGCAGTGCATGCAGTGCATGCATGGCCGTTCACCAGATCACAGGTCTGACAGGTACTGCAATAATTAATCTATCTAAAGAAGTTAGATTTCCTAGGCAAAAACAAGATCTCAATAAATGTCTTTTATTTGTTCTGTCCCATTCTTACAAATCTTTTCAATATAGAGGTGACTTATTTTGTTTCTTTAGAATATTACAAAACAAATTATGTTTTGTTAAATATCCTATTAATTGGACTGAATTTCTGGATTTTGACTCAGCTTTGACTACTCTTCAGCCTATCACCAATCCCAGAACTCTGCAAGGTTTGACTACTCTTCAGCCTATCTCCAACCCCGGACCTTTGCTACGTTTGACTACTCTTCAGCCTATCTCCAATCCCAGACCTTTGCTACATTTGACTACGCCTGTCTTCTCCATGCCCTGACCATTGCCTTGATTGAGTTCACCTGCCTTCTCCATGCCCTGACCATTGTCTTGATTGACCATGCCTGCCTTCTCCGTGCTCTGACCATTGCCTTGATTGACTGCGCTACATATTACTCTGCGTCCAGAGTTCTTCTTCACTTGCCACAACCTCTGCTTGTCACCAGCCTTGACTCTAGCTTGTCAGTGACGCCTCCTCCAGCCTACCTCCTGGACGTGGACTTACAAGGCTTCGGCCTTCCTTTGCTCAGGCACCTCCAGTTACCTCCTGATCCATTGGTGCCTGAGTTTCCGTACAGAACCTAGGCATTCGCACTGGCATTGCCAGCATTTAAAGGGGCCGTGGCGGGAATCTAGCCTGTGGCCCTGGATGATGACATCATCAGGTCCTGCTATTTAAAGCAGGGCCCGCCATTCGTTCCTTGCCTTGGCAACAGGTCTCCACGCTTGTCATGTGCTCGTTGCTCGTTCCAGTTCCTGACTTCGTTCCTGGTTCCTACCTAGCCTTGCTTGGAGTGACCTCTGGCTTTGACCCTTGCTACAGTTGGACCACGCTCAGGACTGACCTCTGGCTTTGACCCTTGCTACGTTTGGACCATGCTCAGGACTGACCTCTGGCTTTTACCTTTGCTTTGTTGGAACTACGCTCAGGACTGACTTCCGGCTTTGACCCTTGCTTTGTTAGAACTCTGCACCTTGACTAGCTCTGCCACCTGCCCCGACTCCAGCCTGTCCTCGACTATGCCTTCGGTATCTCCCTGGACTTGGCCGTCTCAGACTCTGACCTTCTACTACCTGGGCATCACTTGTTCTTGTTCCTGGCCCATCCTTGGTGCCTGGGTCTCTGGAACCCTGCCTCATCTAGACCTGCTTTGGTCCCTCCGATGCCTCTGCTGGTCCCTGACTAACCACTACAACATCCACTGGGAGTCATCTGACGGAGGCCCACCTAAGACCAGCTGGCCCCGGCACCCAAGGGCTCAACCTGTGGGGAACGCGGGCTGGTATTGGCAAAGCTCCAGTAGGCCTCCGTCTCCTAGTCTGCTCCACTTCCCGACAGTGGGGGCCCATGGTGCTTGCCCTATGGGTAGCGTGAACCCCCACCTCGGGCCAAGGGTCCACCTCTGGCGCAACAAGGAGGGATCTAGTGAAGCTTGAGGAATGGTCTAAGATCTGGCAGCTAAGATTTAATGCTAAAAATGCAGAGTAATGCTTTTAGGATGCAAAAATTCAAGGAAAAGGTACTATATTGGAGGTGAAATTTTTCTAAGCACAAAGGAAGAGTGGGATCTGTGGGTAGTTGTATCTGATGATCATAAGGTGGCCAAACAGGTGGATAAATTGATGCAAAAAGACAGAAAGATGCTTGGCTGCATAGGGAGAGGAACTGTCAGAAGAAAAAGGGAGGTTATATTGCCCCTGTATAGGTCCCTGATAAGATCTCACTTGGAATATTGTGTACAATTCTGGAGACTGCACCTTCAAAAGGATATAAACAGGATTGAGTAGGTCCAGAGGGTGGCTACTAAAATGGTCAATGGTCTTTCTTCTAAAACATATGGAAATAGACTTAAAGATCTAAACATGTATATCCTAGAGGAAAAGCAAGATAGGGGAGATATGATAGAGACATTAAAATATCTCAAAGGTTTCCATGCACAGGAGGTGAGCCTTTTTCAATGGAAAGGAGGCTCTAGAAGGAGGGATCATGAGATGAGGGTGAAAAGGGGTAGACTCAGGAGTAATCTTAGGAAATATTTCTTTACAGAGAGAATGGTGAATGCGTGGAACAGTTTCTTAGTAGAGATGGTGGAGACAAAAACAGTACCTGAATTCAAGAAAGCATGGCATACATACAGGAGATCTTTAAGGAAGTGATGAGAATTATAATTCTAAATTAATTGGATGGTTGGGCAGACTGCATGGGCCATACAGTTTATTTCTGCTGTCATGGAATTCTATGTCATGGAATTCTATGTCATGGAATTTCTATGTCATGGAATTCTATGTCATGGAATTTCTATGTCATGGAATTCTATGTCATGTTTCTATGTCATGGAATATGATCAGAAAGAAATTCCATTTCTAGACATCCAGATTTTCAGAGAAGATGATAAAATGAGCACAATATTAAGAACATAAGAACATAAGAAAATGCCATACTGGGTCAGACCAAGGGTCCATCAAGCCCAGCATCCTGTTTCCAACAGTGGCCAATCCAGGCCATAAGAACCTGGCAAGTACCCAAAAACTAAGTCTATTCCATGTAACCATTGCTAATGGCAGTGGCTATTCTCTAAGTGAACTTAATAGCAGGTAATGGACTTCTCCTCCAAGAACTTATCCAATCCTTTTTTAAACACAGCTATACTTACTGCACGAACCACATTCTCTGGCAACAAATTCCAGAGTTTAATTGTGCGTTGAGTAAAAAAGAAACTTTCTCCGATTAGTTTTAAATGTGCCCCATGCTAACTTCATGGAGTGTCCCTAGTCTTTCTACTATCCGAAAGAGTAAATAACCGATTCACATCTACCCGTTCTAGACCTCTCATGATTTTAAACACCTCTATCATATCCCGCTCAGTCGTCTCTTCTCCAAGCTGAAAAGTCCTAACCCCTTTAGTCTTTCCTCATAGGGGAGTTGTTCCATTCCCCTTATCATTTTGGTAGCCCTTCTCTGTACCTTCTCCATCGCAATTATATCTTTTTTGAGATGCGGCGACCACAATTGTACACAGTATTCAAGGTGCGGTCTCACCATGGAGCGATACAGAGGCATTATGACATTTTCCCGTTTTATTCATCATTCCTTTTCTAATAATTCCCAACATTCTGTTTGCTTTTTGACTGCCGCAGCACACTGAACCGACGATTTCAATGTGTTATCCACTATGACACCTAGATCTCTTTCTTGGGTTGTAGCACTTAATATGGAACCCAACATCGTGTAATTAAGCATGGGTTATTTTTCCCTATATGCATCACCTTGCACTTATCCACATTAAATTTCATCTGCCATTTGGATGCCCAATTTTCCAGTCTCACAAGGTCTTCCTGCAATTTATCACAATCTGCTTGTGATTTAACTACTCTGAACAATTTTGTGTCATCTGCAAATTTGATTATCTCACTCGTCGTATTTCTTTCCAGATCATTTAAAAATATATTGAACAGTAAGGGTCCCAATACAGATCCCTGAGGCACTCCACTGTCCACTCCCTTCCACTGAGAAAATTGCCCATTTAATCCTACTCTCTGTTTCCTGTCTTTTAGCCAGTTTGCAATCCACGAAAGGACATCGCCACCTATCCCATGACTTTTTACTTTCCTAGAAGCCTCTCATGAGGAACTTTGTCAAACGCCTTCTGAAAATCCAAGTATACTATATCTACCGGTTCACCTTTATCCACATGTTTATTAACTCCTTCAAAAAGTGAAGCAGATTTGTGAGGCAAGACTTGCCCTGGGTAAAGCCATGCTGACTTTGTTCCATTAAACCATGTCTTTCTATATGTTCTGTGATTTTGATGTTTAGAACACTTTCCACTATTTTTCCTGGCACTGAAGTCAGGCTAACCGGTCTGTAGTTTCCCGGATCGCCCCTGGAGCCCTTTTTAAATATTGGGGTTACATTTGCTATCCTCCAGTCTTCAGGTACAATGGATGATTTTAATGATAAGTTACAAATTTTACTAATAGGTCTGAAAATTTCATTTTTTAGTTCCTTCAGAACTCTGGGGTGTATACCATCCGGTCCAGGTGATTTACTACTCTTCAGTTTGTCAATCAGGCCTACCACATCTTCTAGGTTCACCGTGATTTGATTCAGTCCATCTGAATCATTACCCATGAAAACCTTCTCCATTACGGGTACCTCCCCAACATCCTCTTCAGTAAACACCGAAGCAAAGAAATCATTTAATCTTTCCGCGATGGCCTTATCTTCTCTAAGTGCCCCTTTAACCCCTCGATCATCTAACGGTCCAACTGACTCCCTCACAGGCTTTCTGCTTCGGATATATTTAAAAAAGTTTTTACTGTGAGTTTTTGCCTCTACAGCCAACTTCTTTTCAAATTCTCTCTTAGCCTGTCTTATCAATGTCTTACATTTAACTTGCCAATGTTTATGCTTTATCCTATTTTCTTCTGTTGGATCCTTCTTCCAATTTTTGAATGAAGATCTTTTGGCTAAAATAGCTTCTTTCACCTCCCCTTTTAACCATGCCGGTAATCGTTTTTGCCTTCTTTCCACCTTTCTTAATGTGTGGAATACATCTGGACTGTGCTTCTAGAATGGTATTTTTTAACAATGACCACGCCTCTTGGACATTTTTTACTTTTGTAGCTGCTCCTTTCAGTTTTTTTCTAACAATTTTTCTCATTTTATCAAAGTTTCCCTTTTGAAAGTTTAGCACGAGAGCCTTGGATTTGCACACTGTTCCTTTTCCAGTCATTAAATCAAATTTGATCATATTATGATCACTATTGCCAAGCGGCCCCACCACCGTTACCTCTCTCACCAAGTCCTGTGCTCCACTGAGAATTAGATCTAAAATTGCTCCCTCTCCTCGTCGGTTCCTGAACCAATTGCTCCATAAAGCTATCATTTATTCCAATCCAGGAACGTTATCTCTCTAGCGTGACCCGGATGATACATTTACCCAGTCCATATTGGGGTAATTGAAGTCTCCCATTATTACTGCACTACTACCAATTTGGTTAGCTTCCCTAATTTCTCTTAGCATTCACTGTCCATCTCACCATCTTGACCAGGTGGACGGTAGTAAATAACCCCTATCACTGTAGTCTTCCCTGATACACAAGGGATTCTACCCATAAAGATTCAATTTTGTATTTAGTCTCATGCAGGATGTTTATCCTGTTGGACTCTATGCCATCCCGGACATAAAGCGCACACACTCCTCCCGGACTGCTCCTCTCTGTCATTGCGATATAATTTGTACCCCGGTATAGCACTTGTCCCATTGGTTATCCTCTTTCCACCATGTCCTCTGAGATGCCAATTAAGTCTATGTCATCATTTACTGCTATACATTCTAATTCTATCTCCCATCTACTTCTTAGACTTCTGCATTAGCATACAAACATTTCAAAGTTGTTTTTTGTTTGTATTTTTATTCTGCTTTTTAATTGATAGGGATAAGTTAGAATTTTTAGCTCAGGTGAGTTTTTAGTTACAGGCACTTGGACTACTTTTCTAATTATTGGAACCTCACTGTCGGGATGCCCTAATTCTAATGCATCATTAGTATCCTTTAAAGATACATCTCTCCGAACCATGCGCTGCTGAGCGACTGTCGGCTTTCCCCTTTGTTCTAGTTTAAAAGCTGCTCTATCTCCTTTTTAAAGGTTAGCGCCAGCAGTCTGGTTCCACCCTGGTTAAGGTGGAGCCCATCCCTTCGGAAGAGACTCCCCCTTCCCCAAAAGGTTGTATCAAAAACCAACTGAACATAATAATTTACTGCATTTTTCTAGTTTCCACCCTCCCAGTCTGAGAAAAAACCTTTCGGTTGGGCAATTTTCCTGAGGATACATTGGATCTGTTCTAGTAAGGATGTCTTGTTCACCATGCACAGGAATTAAACACACGATTGTTAGATCACAGCTATCTGTTTTACACTAAAAACAAGGCTTATAAAAGAGTTATCCTTGCAAATAGATCATGGCTATTTTTAGACAAAAAGCACAGTCAAAATGTGTCTCTGGTACGTGTACTAGAGTACTCTCATTTATCAAGAACTATTGCATCCATTTTCAAACATTAGCATAGCTTGTCACTTCATTTGGTGCTCACTATCCCACCTCTGATTTCCTTGCAGTAGTATGTAAGATAGCTCCATGAATCATAGGGGGAGATATTAAAAGGATTTTGGAAGGATTAGAACATGAATATGGTCTTCAGAAGGATAGGGCATGGAGATATTTGATCTGCTGGAGAGAATAGATGAGTTTTTGGTATGAGCTAAAGAACAAAGACCTACTGGAAGGAGCGGAAGCTCTAATACATCAGCCATCATCAACCATTTCAGTGAGTTGTGAGGTGAAGGAGGAGAACTCTTCTGTTCTTCAGTGGGGCCTAAAGGAAGGAAATGGCCTTACTGGGGTCCTGAGAGGGAAAACTCTTCATTTGGACCGTACTCAAGTGACATGAGAAAGTAACTGTTTTGTGCTTTTGGATTATCTCATAAACTATGGAATCTGCTTTTGTTGCGCTCGGGGGTGGACCCTTGTCCTGAGGCAGTAGAGAACTTCCTTCTGGTTGCGACCAGAAAGCAACTACCCCCAGGGGGTGGAGCACTGGAGGAGACAGAGGCTAGGTAGAGCTTCACCACTGGAAGCTCGAGGTCCCCCCGAGAGGAGCCCATAGGGACCCGGGCCACTTGGACTTAGGTGGGCCTCACAGGGTCTCCTGGGAAGGTAAGAGTCTGGCGTGCCCATGGGCAGAAGAGGAGCATGGTCAGGTTCAAAGCAGGAGGTCCGATGTAACAAGGAGAACCAGAAGAGCGTGGGTGATGACAAGGTGAGGAATAGAGCCAGAATCCTGAGATATGGTCAGGCAGGCAGAGGTCAAGTCCAAGAGTCAGTCTGAGGAGTGGTCAGTGAGCAGAGGTCAGGTACTGGAGGTCAGACAAGGTCACAGGTAGGCCGAGGTCAGAAGGCAGGCAGCAGACAGGCAGGTCAAGGAACAGACTGGAGGCAGAGGCAGGCAGCAGGCAGGTGAGTCGAGGGATGGACTGGAGTCAGGAGGCAGGAGAGTTGAGGAACGGCCTGGAGTCAGGAGGCAGGCAGCAGACAGGCAGGCAGGTCGAGGAACAAACTGGAGTCAGAAGGCAGACAGCAGACAGGCAGGCAGGTCAAGGAACAAGCCGAGGTCAGTACCAGTAAGACAGTCCGGGGTACTATCTGGGTAGATGAACAGCCAAACAGGAACAGGAGGACGCTGGAGTACTAAGAAGCAGGAACAAGGCAGGAACAGAACTGGAACAGAAGGATCCTGGAACAAGACTTGGAACAAGACAGGAGCAAGCAACAAATGCAGTGACAATCTAGCACAAATGCCGACCCGATTGCCAAGACAAGGAAGTTCAAGCAATTACTTCCTTATAACGGGGAATCAATCAGGGCTTGCTGTGGAGCTATGACCCGACCTTGGCCCTACAAGAGGCCGGGCGGTATGAAGCCACGCACGTAGGGGCGTGGCCGACACAGCCGAGGACGCCGAGCTCCGGTGTGAGGCCTGGTACGTAGTGGAAGGCCCGGTGACTGCCACCGCGGGACGCCGGGGCCTGGAAGCGCTAGCAGCAGCTGCTAGGGAGGCCAACCCAGGACCTGCCGTGGAACCACGAAGGTGAGTAGGCCCGTGTGCAGGCCGGGCGCAGATGGGATGCGTAACAGCTTTGCCTCCATCTAGGATATTTTAACTTTTTGCAATAAATTCTTTTTTTCTTTGGAAAGCCAAATTGTGTGGACTACATTTGTTAAATTCCTTAGGACCCACAGGTAATTGTTCATTTTGTGTACTTATTTGTATCCCTGTTAATTAAAACCCAATAAACATATTTGGAAAAAGAAGATGTAAAAATTTCAGAAACTTTGTTGTACATTCTTTACTTCCTCCGGCAAAACAATTGCAATCATTTTCCCCCTGTTCACAGATATTGTGGTAACTCAGTTTTTGTTCTTAGGACATAAATGGCATAAAATTGACCCATCCTGGTTCAGGTAAAGTTATTAAGCTTCTCAATGCTAGAAACTGAATGTTATCGTATATTATGTACGTCTTACAATGTATGTGTAGAAACATATGTTGGACACACAAAACACAACATCAAGACCCAACTTACTGAACCCTAAAGCTGTATCAATAACAATAAGGTCCAAACTCATATAGTAGCTCACTGCTTAGAGCACAACTATCAGTTCAAGGACCTAAGGAGGGAATTCTTGAACAGATTATTGAGACACCAAGAGGAGGTAATCACTCTCAACATCTAAATAAAAGAGAACAATTTTGAATTTACCACTAAATTTGTAAGTTGAAAGGTATTCACTGATTTAAAATGTCCTTTTCGCATCTGGTCAATATGTAGATAAGCAATCACCTGACAAAGCCTCTCTTGTCTTCTGTTTCACATTTTGACACCAAAAACAAGCCATGGTGAGAGAGGGAAATGTCTATGAATACATTTCTTTGACTCACATTGTTCTGTTTCTTTAAATATTATTTAAAAGAAATTGGTAGAAATATGCTACATATGGACATCTGCCTGTTCATTTATTTTGATGAGTTTTACATGCTATTACTTATTGTAATGAAAAAGAATGAATGGGTGGAGTTGAAGAGGCTGCTCACCTTCGATCTAAAGGGTACAGTTAGGCAGAAAAAGTTGTCTGTGTCTTCAGATACCCTTTAAAAAAAAAGAAAAAATAATATATGTTATCACTCTCATAAATGCTGATCAAGGGTAAGAAAAACTAATTAATGCTCTTGGTGGAATTCCTCTAGATCAGCTATGCCTCAACTGTAGCCACTCTTAGTGATAAAAATCGATTTCCATCTTTCCTCCGCACTACTCCAAGTGATGAGTTACAGTCTCTGGGCATTGCCCGGTTGATCACCTTTTTCAGTTGGACATGGGTTGGAATCCTTGCTGAGGACAGTGAATATGGACAGATTGGGAGTCAGATGCTAAAAGAAGAGCTGGTCAAGTCTGGAGTGTGCATAGCCTTCTACGAAATCATCCCCTTGTTTTACTCTCAAGAGAAGACACGGCGCATTGTGGAGGTGGTGAAGAAGATGACAGCCAGGGTCATAGTGATCTTTTCCACTGGTAACAATCTCTATCCAGTGATGCTGGCAATTGCAAAGAATAACATATCTGGGAAAATCTGGATTGCTACAGATGGCTGGGCATTCAATCCAAAATTTAATGAAAAGGATTTCTTAAAAACTCTGAAAGGAACCATTGCATTCTTCGTTCCTACGGGTAACATTCCAAGCTTCAAAGAGTACCTCTATGACCTTCATCCTCTCAGAACTGCAGAAGACATCTTTGTTGGGCTATTTTGGGAAGAAGTCTTTGGCTGCAGATGGGCAGACCCCAACATGGACCAGGTCACTCTTGAAGAACTAAGCAGAAAAGTGAAACTCTGCACAGGGAAGGAAGACTTGAGGACCCTTACTATTCGTTTCTTTGACACAACAAACCTAAGATCTGTTTATAATGCTTATAATGCTGTGTACATGGTGGCCCATGCCCTCCATGCCATGTATACCTGTGAACCTGGAAAAGGACCTTTCTTCAATGGGACATGTGGGGACATTAAACACTTTGAGCCTTGGCAGGTATGTACCAATGTTTGAGATATGTGACTTTCAATAAGCATGTAAGTTCACTACATTACAATGGCAAATAGTAGACTTTTCAGCCTATAGAAACTTCAATGGTCTTAAAACACCAGCTACTTGCATACATTTTTTTTAATATCGGCTTCCTATGTGGCTAAAAGTTTGTATGGCTACTTAAGTGATATTAACAATTATGATTATTAATATTTGATGTCTTTATATACTGCCATTTCAAACTGGTGCTCCCTGCAGTTTACAGCATGCATAAAATGATTGAGTGTGCTTTGTGCAATTTACAACAAACATAAAGTGCTATAAAAATATATTTAACTACCCCACTCCCCCATACTGCCAAGCCCTATGTTGCACTCGGGGTGGACCTTTGTCCTGGGACAGTGAAGGAACGTCTCCTGAAAGGGAACAGGAGGTAACTGCCCCCAGGGGGCAGAGCACTGGAGGAGACAGAGGCTATGAAGAACTTCACCACTGGAAGTCTGAGGTCCCCCTGGGAGGACCCCGTAGGGATCCGGGCCGCTTGGACTTAGGTGGGCCTTGCAGGGTCTCCTGAGAGAATGAAAGTCTGGCATGCCCACGGACACAGGGGGAGTGCAATTGGATTTGAAGTTGGAACAAGGAGAACCAGGACAGAGTTGGTGATGACAAGGCGAGGAACAGAGCCAGAATCTGGAGACGTGGTCAATCAGGCACAGGTCAGATCCAAGGGTCAGTCCGAGAAGTGGTCAACAAAGCAGGGGTCAGGTACCAGAGGTCAGATGAGGTCAAAGGCAGGCTGAGGTCTTGAGGCAGGTGGCAGGTAGGCAGGCAGGTCAGGAGCAAGCTGAGGTCAGTACCAGTAAGACAGTCTGAGGGTACTACCTGGGTAGACAGACAGACAAACACAGGAACAAGCAGGTCTTAGGAACTAGGATGCAGGAACAAGTCAGGAACAGAACTGGAACAGAAGGATCCTGGAACGAGGCTAGGAACAGGCAAGAGCAGGAACAAACGCAGAGGCAATCTTAGAACAAACCGACCCGATTGCCAAGGCAAGGAAGCATAGACAGGAACTTCCTTATATCGCGGGATCAATCAGGGTGCTCCACGGAGCTAAGACCCGCCATTGACCCTACATGATTGGGGGCGGTCCGTGCGCGCGTGTATGGATGTGGCTAACATGGCAGAGGACACCGAGCCTCAGCATGACATGCAGAGGAAGGCCCGGCGACCGCCTCTGTGGGACACCAGAGCCTGGCAGGGCTGGCAACTACCACGAGGGAGGTCGTCCCAGGACCCACTGTGGAACCATGAAGGTGAGCAGGCCCGTGCTCAGGACGGCCGCGGGCAGGGCGCGTAACACCCTAGACAAATCATTTCAAACTTTAGAGAAATGCATGGATTTGTGCTGTGGGAAGCAGGATTACCTGCAGGTTCTAAGGAATTTAAAAAATGTAGTCCACATAACTTGGCAATCCAAAGAAGAAATAATTTATTGCAAAAAGATAACATATCCTAGATGCAGGCAAAGCAGATTCCATAGTTTGAGATAATCAAAAGCACAAAACAGTTACTCAGTTTCTCAGTACAGGTTGAAGAGTTTTCCCTCTCAGGTCCCCAGTAAGTCTTTTTCTTTCTTTTAGGCCCCACTGAAGAACAGAAAACCTTTCCTCCTTCATCACATAACTCACTGAGATGGGGTTACACTCACTGAGATGGGGTTACACTCCTTCCAGTAGGTCTTTACTCTTTAGCTCATACCAAAACTCATCTACTCTCTCCAACAGATCAAATATCTCTCATGCCCTATTCCTGAACTCCTCAAGACCATATTCAGGTTCTAATATTTCCAAAATCCTTTTAATATCTCCCCCCTTTGACTCATGGAGCTATCTTATATACTACTTCTAAAACCTTTGGTGGAAGGATCCACCTTTCACTCACTATCACTGACGGAAGAACTCCAGTGATAAAACATAGCACAACCTGTGTTACATAGGCAGCATATACATTTTTTTAAATATATAAATAAACTAGCGGAATACCCATGCTTCGCTACGGTGGAGAAGTTGATAGAAACGTGTGAGTTTATTTCACACAAGTTGAAAAGTAATTGTTTTGAGTGAGTGAGGGCTTTGGAGTTTATATTTTAAAATGAACATGTTTATTATAGAGTGAGGTTAGTGGTAATTAAAAAATGTGAAATGAATATGGGGAATGAATGTACTGTGAGTTGCCTGTCATGACATAATGATTTCTTTGTATACAACGTTTGCTGTGCGACCCTCTGGCTGCAGTATGATGAGGCTATCAGCTGAGCTGACTCTAGAGCAGGCATTGTACAGCTGGCCATGTGAGAAGCAGTGGTGCCTCAAGTCAACACCAACGACCTTGAGAGTCTGGCCCTGAGATTTGTTAATAGTCATCGCGAAGCAGACGCTGACCGGGAGCTGCAGGCATTTAAATTGAAAGGGCACGTCTGATGGTATAAGGGGGATGCGAGGGATGAAAACTGTTTCCCCTCGTCCACAACCTGTGAAAATGATTGCTTCAATGACATTTATGTGGAGAGACATGACTTGAAGTCTGGTGCCATTGCAAAGTTTTGGTGGCTGTAGATTTCTTAGTAACATAATTGGTGTGCTGACCTTCAAAATGAGATTGTGCTGAGGAATGCCTGGAGGGTTGAGACTGTTCAGGAACTCAACAGGGTAATGTACCGCATCGTCGACTTCGATGACCAAGTCCACAGACTTATAAGTTTTTGCTTCTGAGGTGAACGCCTGCAGGAGTGTGTCATTGATGGAGTTTGTCGTGTCATTTGTAGAAGTTAAAATTGCCCTCTCTCTAAACCACGATGTGTCCTTCATGTGGATGTTTTGAAGATCCGGGTATACCTTTTGTGTAAGACAATGGCCACTGGCCAAGTCCTCGCCACTGAATCGGAGACTTTTCACAGATGCTTCTTCATCCCCGAAAGCATGATAGAGATGAGCATTTCGAAAGACCTGAAAGCGGTTTTGGAACAATTCAGCTGCTGCCATCAACTCACATGTGGAACCATAGGTGCAGGCCCTCAACATGTCACCTGTGTAGTGAATTTGGGAAGTGTAATTGTTCCCCATATCATCATCAGTCCACACTTAGAACCTGTCCCATTTCAGACAGACATAGTAGACTATTGCTATCCTGATATCAACGGTGGAATGTGCGTTGTCATGCAGTAAATAGGACAACAAATGGAAAAGACACAAACCATCATGAGGCATAGGAACAACAGTGTAGGGGCAACTTGTGTGGCCAGTGGTGACAACCTTACAAGACATGTCGGTCTTGGTAATGATGAAGGTGAGTGAAAGGAATGAACGTATGTAGAAAGCAAGGAAGTACGTAGAAAGTAACCAAGAAATGCAGAATCGTAAGGAAGAAGTGTTAATAACTGTTTGGTGGTCCTTAAAAGTACCGATTGAAGCAAAGCAAAAGAAATGAACCAAGGAATAAATCAAGAGATGTGATACTGTGAGGCTCCGGAGAGCACGATGTAGACAGTCCAACCATACTGGAAGGACAGTTGAGAGAGCGAGTGTGTGGCTGGGTATGATACCCCTGTGCATGGGCAATGGGGAGAGAGAGGGACACCCCTGCGCATCGGCATGTGTGATGCGTACCAACCAATGCGGCAAGGCGGGGTGTGCTAGTGTGGTGCACGTGGAAGGGGTGCTGCCGCATCCGTGGTTGCAACGTAGGGAAGTGGAAGGTGGCCCTTGACCTTTTGGTGAACGCAAATGCCTGTTTAGATTGAATGATGCAACGTGGGAAAGTGAAAACCGGATCCAAGTTGCAGTGCTGTAGGGACTCGGGAAGTGGGAGAATTAGTAATGAGTGAGTGAGTAAGTGAGGGCTTTGGAGTTTATATATATAGATGTAACGTATATAAGAACATAAGAAATTGCCATGCTGGGTCAGACCAAGGGTCTATCAAGCCCAGCATCCTGTTTCCAACAGAGGCCAAACCAGGCCACAAGAACCTGGCAATTACCCAAACACTAAGAAGATCCCATGCTACTGATGCAATTAATAGCAGTGGCTATTCCCTAAGTAAACTTGATTAATAGCCGTTAATGGACTTCTCCTCCAAGAACGTATCCAAACCTTTTTTGAACCCAGCTACAGTAACTGCACTAAACACATCCTCTTGCAACAAATTCCAGAGCTTTATTGTGCGTTGAGTGAAAAATAATTTTCTCTGATTAGTCTTAAATGTGCTACTTGCTAACTTCATGGAATGCCCCCTTCAGATGGATACTTCTTCCAATTTTTGAAGGATGTTTTTTTGGGCTAAAATAGCCTCTTTCACCTCACCTTTTAACCATGATGGTAATCGTTTTGCCTTCTTTCCACCTTTCTTAATGTGTGGAATACATATGGACTGCGCCTCTAGGATTGTATTTTTAAACAATGTCCAAGCCTGTTGAACACTTTTAACCTTTGCAGCTGCACCTTTCAGTTTTTTTCTAACTATTTTCCTCATTTTATCAAAGTTTCCCTTTTGAAAATTTAGTGTTAGAGCTGTAGATTTACATATTGTCCCCCTTCCAGTTATTAGTTTAAATTTGATCATGTTATGATCACTGTTGCCAAGTGGCCCCACCACCATTACCTCTCTCACCAAATCCTGCATTCCACTAAGAATTAAATCTAAAATAGCTCCCTCTCTTGTTGGTTCCTGAACCAATTGCTCCATGAAGCAATCATTTATTACATCCAGGAACTTTATGTCTCTAGCAAGTCCTGATGTTACATTTACCCAGTCAATACTGGGGTAATTGAAATCTCACATTATTATTGCACTGCCAAATTGGTTAGCTTCCCTGATTTCTCTTAGCATTTCATCATCTGACCATTTTGTCCAAGAGGACGGTAGTATACTCCTATCACTATACTCTTACCCAACACACATGGGATTTCTACCCATATAGATTCTACTGAGCATTTAGTCTCTTGTATGATCTTTATCCTGTTGGACTCTATACCTTCCTGAACATAAAGTGCCACACCCCCACCAAGTTGATCCTCCCTATCATTGAGATATAATTTGTATCCTAATATAGCAGAGGATACTTGTCTTTACGAGTATGATGTACTATTGCATGATTGGCACATAATATCCTGCATTACGGAATGCTATTCATATCCCATTCTGACTGGGTATCTGAGTACTCAACATTGGAGTGCTATTCATATCCCATTCTATCCCATTTTCTTGGTGACCCCAACGTGACCCTGGTGGGGTGTTGCGTTCGATGGCAGTATGGAACTATATCCCATTCTATCCCATTCCGACTGGGCATGCGAGTACTCAACATTTATTTTGATGACCCTGACGTGACCCTGGTGGGGTGTTGCATTTGATGGAGGTATGGAACGAACCATTGAATGTAGGAAAGTAAGAAGTGGTTAGTTTTTCCAAGGACATGATAGGGATGACGGAGCCAAGTTTCAGCCTTGTCGGTATTTGGGAAGTGGGAGAGTTAGTGATCAGTAAGTCAGTGAGTGAGTCAGTGAAGGCTTTGGCATTTATAGATATAGAAAATGTCAAACCTGACAGTAACATAGTATCATCATAAGGATGGCAGAAAAGGACCAGATAGCCCTTATCTCTGTGCAGATATTACCATAAGGATATGTGAAGTGATCAAATTTGCAGATGACAAAATTATTCAGAATATTTAAATCACAAGTGGATTGTGATAATTGCAGGGAAACCTTACAAGACTGGAAGATTGGTTGTCATATGAAGATGTAATAGAATGTGGACAAGTGCAAGGTGATGCATATAGGGAAAAATAACCCATGCTGTAGCTACACAGTGTTAGGTTCCATTTTAGGAGTCGAGTTACCAGCAGGAAAAAGATCTGGGTATCATAGTTGATATTATATTGTAATGGCTGGCTCAGTGTGCTGTTGTGGTCAAAAAAGGAAACAAAATCTTAGGAATTATTAGGAAGGGAATGTCATAATGCCTCTGTATTGCTCCATGGTGAGACCGTACCTTGAATATTGTGTGAAATTCTGGTCACCGCATCTCAAAAAGGATATAGCAGCACTGGAGAAAGTTCAGAGAAGGGCGACCAAAATGATTAGGGACATGGAACAGCTGCCCTATCAGGAAAGGCTAAAGGAGTTAGGGCTGTTCAGTTTGGAGAAGAGACGACTGAGTGGGAATATGATAGAAGTCTACAAAATCATGAAAGGACTTGAACAAGTTAATGTAAATTAGGGATGTGAATCGTTTTAGGACGATTAAAATTATCGTCCGATAATTTTAATATCGTCTTAAACCGTTATGGAACACAATACAATAGAGATTCTAACGATTTATCGTTATAAATCGTTAGAATCGTGAGCCGGCACACTAAAACCCGCTAAAACCCACCCCCGACCCTTTAAATTAAATCCCCCACCCTCCCGAACCCCCCCCAAATAACTTAAACATTTCCTTGCCAATTCCTACCTCCTTCAATCCCCCACCCAAATGACTTAAATTACCTGGGGGTCCGGAACGGCAGCGGTCCGGAACGGGCTCCTGCTACTGAATCTTGTTGTCTTCGGCCGGCGCCATTTTCCATTTTTTAATTTAATCTTTAATCTTTATTAAGTTTTAACCATTTTAACCATTTTCATGACTTAACTATATGATATTTAAAGACAACAACATTAGGAAAAAAAATATAGAGGCGCTTATTCGGAGTGGAAGAGTAGCCTAGTGGCTAGAGCAGTGGGCTACAAGCCAGGGGAGCAGAGAGGTGTTGCATCCGTCGGTCTCAGATGGCTTCAACCTCTGTGCCTCACCTTTCTTCCTTCTCTCTGCACAAGCCTTGGGAAGATGGCTCCTGCTGCGTCTTCATGCCGCTCTCTCCGGCGTCCCCAGAATGGCAACAGTGACGGTGTTCGCCATGATTTTCCTGAGGGCCTCCTAGGGCGCGCGCACGCATGCCACCCACGTCTTTATCCACGTCATGGCGGGATCCTCGGGGGCGTCCCCTCTGAGTGACGTCATCACATCCTGGTATTTAGCCTGCCCTTCTTTTGCTAACAAACTGAGTTAGCAAGGATTGGAATCCTCCAGTCTACGCTGCTCTGCCGCTGGAAGCCCTCTCTGCCCTTCTGGGTAATTCTTCTCTAACTTGGGTACCCGCTCCTCTGGTGCCCCTTTGCTCTATTTCAGATACCTATCCTGGGAAACCGGGTACTCACTCCTCGAGGGCCTGCATACAGCTTTCTACTTCAGTGAGTACTAACCCTTCTCAGTCTGTCTCATCTGCAGTTCATTATTAATCAATGTTGCATGCACTTTTCTCTGCAACCTCACCATTTCCCTACAGCATATGCTAAGACCACCTATATCCTTTCATATCTGGACGGAAGAGCTTTGGCTTGGGCCTCACCGCTGTGGGCGCAATGACCCTATTCTGAATGATCTTGCTGTGTTTCTTGACCTGTTTAAGTCAGTATTTGATGACCCTGCCCGGTACTCAATAGCAGGATCAGCTTTGGTTCATCTAAAACAAGGTAACAAACCTTTGCCAGACTTTGCCATTGAATTCAAGACTTTGTCTTCTGAATTACATTGGGACCCTAAGTGCCTGAAAACCCTATTTTTTGAAGGTCTGAACTCCCTTTTGAAAGATGAACTAGTGACTCGTGAGATGCCCGAGATCTTAGCGGAACTTATGCAGTTGGCAGCAAAGATTGATCACCGAATTCACAACAAAGTTCAAGAGGTCAGGAATCCCAGAAGACCACTCCAGGGAGAGATTCGTGCCAAGTCTGTACCCAGGCCTATACCCCCAGGGCCTGCTGCTGGCGAAGAAGAACCAATGCAATTAGGCCGCAGTCATTTGACTTCTAAAGAGACTAGGGGGCGTTCCATGAAGTTAGCAAGTAGCATATTTAAGACTAATCGGAGAAAATTCTTTTTCACTCAACGCACAATAAAGCTCTGGAATTTGTTGCCAGAGGATGTGGTTAGTGCAGTTAGTGTAGCTGGGTTCAAAATGGTTTGGATAAGTTCTTGGAGGAGAAGTCCATTAACGGCTATTAATCAAGTTTACTTAGGGAATAGCCACTGTTATTAATTGCATCAGTAACATGGGATCTTCTTAGTGTTTGGATAATTGCCAGGTTCTTGTGGCCTGGTTTGGCCTCTGTTGGATACAGGATGCTGGGCTTGATGGACCCTTGTTCTGACCCAGCATGGCAATTTCTTATGTTCTTATGTTCTTATGAGTCCGAAAGAGGTTGGGCAAGCTGGTCATGCTATATAAACATGCCCTATACGTCTGGGAAACTGGCAGACCTAAGTCCTGCGGGAGGACTCTTCTTAGGTCTAACTGCACCCTCTCCTCCACTCTCTCTTCCATTATCTTTAATCTGCGGGCCTTTGGAATATCAGACCCTTGCCTTGGTAGACTCTGGCAATCAATGATATATCACACCAATAATCAAAAAAATATCATATAGTGACATATAGTGTATTGTAAATCTTTATTTATTTTATATTGGTATTCCTTGGGTCCATTTGAAATTTAGAGAAGTTTTAAGAAGGTTATCTTTATAATATCTTTGGAATAATAAATAAAGATTTACAATATACTATATGTCACTATATGATATTTTTTTAGTAGACTCTGGGGCAAGGGGAAATTTTGTTTTGAAACGTCTAGTGGAACATTTGCGGATCCCTACCACTACGATGACGCCTCCATTACTTTTGTCCTCTATTCATGGAGAGCCCTTACCAGGTGAAGTAACTCTGCTTACAGAACCAGTGAGCTTGCATACTGGTGCTCTTCATACAGAGACTATTTCCTTCTTTGTGCTAGAGAAGCCCATGCACCCTTTGGTACTTGGGCTACTGTGGCTGCAGAAACACATGCCACAATTCAACTGGACCACTTTAGAGCGTTCACGTTGGGATCCAGACTGTCATTTAAAATGCTTAATGGAAGTCTCTCCAATACCATGCATGCCAACTACTCCGTTGTTGCCTGGGTTGCCACCTCAATATGCATCTTACCAAGATGTATTCTCCAAATAAGCTGCTGATGTGTTACCTCCACACAGATCCTACGACTGCGCAATTAATTTGAAGCCGAATACAGAACCACCCAAAGGAAGGGTCTACCCCCTCTCCACAGTGGAGAATAAGGCGATGTCGGAGTACATCCAGGAGAATCTCCAAAAAGGTTTCATAAGACCTTCCAAGTCTCCTGCCCGTGTAGGATTTTTCTTTGTGGGGGAAAAGGACGGAACGTTACATCCATGCATTGACTACAGAGGTCTGAATGAGATCACCATAAAGGATCACTATCCTTTACCACTCATCTCGGAGCTATTTGATAGGTTACAGGGAGCCAAGATATTCTCCAAGCTTGACCTCAAAGGAGCATATAATTTAGTTCACATCCGCCCTGGCGATGAATGGAAGATGACTTTTAATACCTGGGATGGACACTTTGAATACATGCTGATGCCCTTTGACTTGTGCAATGCCCGGCTGTCTTCCAAAACATGATGAAAGATATTCTGCACGATTTACTCTACCAATGTGTTGTTGTCTACTTGGACAACATCTTGATATTTTCTCAGGACCTGCAATCCCATCAGGAAGATGTCAAAAGAGTTCTGCAGAGACTTTGTGAGAACTGCCTGTACGCCAAATTGTCTAAATGTGAATTTCATAAAGAATCTGTGCCCTTCTTAGGTTATATCGTCTTAAACAATGGTTTCCAAATGGTCCCTCAGAAGCTTGAGAGTATTCAAAAATGGCCATAGCCCACGGGCCTAAATGATCTAAGATGATTTTTGGGATTTACCAACTACTACTACCGGATCTTTGTTAAAAATTACTCATCATTGACTGTTCCATTAACAGCAATGACTAAGAAGGGAGCCAACGCTGCTGCTTGGTATATGGAAGCTGTGACTGCATTCCAGAAGTTAAAAGATGCCTTTCAAAGTAAACAATGTCTCCACCATTTGGACCCTACTTGACCCTTCATTGTGGAAGTCAATGCCTCTGATGTAGGTGTAGGGGCCGTGCTAAGCCAGACAGGTGATTCAAAGATCTTGCACCCCTGTGCATTCTTTTCCTGACGCTTCTCACCAGCGGAGAAGAACTAGGGCATTGGGGATAAAGAACTGTTGGCAATAAAATGGCATCTGAAGAATGGCACCCCTGGCTTGAGGGTGCACAACATCAGATTACTGTTTACACTGATCACAAAAATCTGGAGTACCTCCGTCACGCCCAGCGCCTCAACCATAGACAGGCGAGGTGGGCCCTGTTCTTCAACAGATTTGGATTTTTGCTGAAATATTGCCCTGGTGACAAGAATGTCAGAGCAGACACATTATCTCGCTCTTTCCTCTCAGAAGACGTACCTGATGAACCCCAGCATATTATTGACCCGAAGAGAGTGATTCTTACTGCTACACATCCGTACCACTCCAGGCAAGACCATTGTACCCTGCAATTTAAGAAAGAAATTGCTAAGATGGGCTCATGATTTGAAACTGGCCGGACACCCTGGTCAACGGCGAACACTGGCCAAGCTA
>NW_021821429.1:0-71413 GCF_901001135.1 Rhinatrema bivittatum | reverse complement strand
AGGCCTTGTGTTCCCACAGGTTTTAACTCCATTGCTGTGCCTGTTCATCCAGGCCTTGTGTTCCTACTGGTGTTTTAACTCAATTGCTGTGCCTGTTCATCCAGGCCTTGTGTTCCTACTGGTGTTTTAACTCAATTGCTGTGCCTGTTCATCCAGGCCTTGTGTCCCTAGCTGGGATTGACCTCTGTCCTCGAATGATGTGCCTGTTCATCCAGTCCTTGTGTTCCCACAGGTGTTTTAACTCCATCGCTGTGCCTGTTCATCCAGGCCTTGTGTTCCCACAGGTGTTTTAACTCCATTGCTGTGCCTGTTCATCCAGGCCTTGTGTTCCTACTGGTGTTTTAACTCAATTGCTGTGCCTGTTCATCCAGGCCTTGTGTTCCCACAGGTGTTTTAACTCCATTGCTGTGCCTGTTCATCCAGGCCTTGTGTTCCTACTGGTGTTTTAACTCAATTGCTGTGCCTGTTCATCCAGGCCTTGTGTTCCTACTGGTGTTTTAACTCAATTGCTGTGCCTGTTCATCCAGGCCTTGTGTCCCTAGCTGGGATTGACCTCTGTCCTCGAATGATGTGCCTGTTCATCCAGGCCTTGTGTTCCCACAAGTGTTTTAACTCAATTGCTGTGCCTGTTCATCCAGGCCTTGTGTTCCTACTGGTGTTTTAACTCAATTGCTGTGCCTGTTCATCCAGGCCTTGTGTCTCTAGCTGGGATTGACCTCTGTCCTCGAATGATGTGCCTGTTCATCCAGGCCTCGTGTTCCCACAAGTGTTTTAACTCAATTGCTGTGCCTGTGCATCCAGGCCTTGTGTTCCTCTGGGGATAGTGAAATAACTACAGTACCAGAGTGTAATCAAGTCTGAAGTGCTGGAAACGTTTTAAAATAAGAATATAAATACATTAAAAAAAAAATTACTATCCGAGTATCCGTGTTCATCCAGGCCTTGTGTTCCTCCGACTGGTGTTTTAACTCCATTGCTGTGCCTGTTCATCCAGGCCTTGTGTTCCTACTGGTGTTTTAACTCAATTGCTGTGCCTGTTCATCCAGGCCTTGTGTTCCTCTGGAGATAGGGAAATACCTACAGTACCTGAGTGTAATCAAGTATGAAGTGTGTTCAAGTATCAAGTATGTTCAAGTTGTACGTTGTTTTATAGTTTATTTATTTATTTATTTAGTGATTTTTTATATACCGGGGCACGTTAAAAACATCACCTCGGTTTACAATAAACAATAATTCAGCAACAGGCTTTACAGACAAATTGAAATAAAGTGGACATGATATATATCAAAATAACAACAACATAAAAACAAATACAATAAACCAATGGTGACCATATTCCCTAGTTAATGGCAAGTCTAATAATAAATGGTAGTTCAGATACCAAAAAGTCAAAATTAGCAGTGAGAAGGATAAACTCAGCATGTATGTAGCAATGATTCAGGGAGAACAGGAAAATTAATCGTCATTTCAGAAGAGTAGAGGATCATTAAGTGTAAGCTTGTTCGAACAGCCATGTTTTGAGGTTTTGCTTAAATTTATTATGGCAGGGTTCGAGACGCAGGTCTGTATTATATGTAAAGTTATATGTAAAGCCCGTTGTCTTACAGTTATATGTAAAGCCCCTTTCTTTTGGGCATCTCACTGTTCTATGTAAACCGGACTGATTTGTATATGATACCAGAACCTCGGTATTTAAACATTAAAAATAAATAAATAAATAAATAAGTGCTGGAAACGTTTAAAATTAGAATAGACATAAATAAAAAAAAAATTACTATCCCTGTTCATCCAGGCCTTGTGTCCCTAGGTGGGATTCACCTCTGTGCTCGACTGCTGTGCCTGTTCATCCAGGCCTTGTGTTCCCACTAGTGTTTTAACTCAATTGCTATGCCTGTTCATCCAGGCCTTGTGTCCCTAGCTGGGACTGACCTCTGTCCTCGAATGATGTGCCTGTTCATCCAGGCCTTGTGTTCCCACTAGTGTTTTAACTCAGTTGCTGTGTTTGTTCATCCAGGCCTTGTGTCCCTAGCTGGGATTGACCTCTGTCCTCGAATGATGTGCCTGTTCATCCAGGCCTTGTGTTCCCACAAGTGTTTTAACTCAATTGCTGTGCCTGTTCATCCAGGCCTTGTGTTCCCACAAGTATTTTAACTCAATTGCTGTGCCTGTTCATCCAGGCCTTGTATTCCTAGAAGTGTTTGACCTCTACGGTACAAAGTCAACTTAGGTTGATATTGCAGATTTTGACTGGAGTAGCAGTATTCTTCTTTCTGAGAGATCTTCCAATTCCTTTGTCATCAGCTGAAGTGCGTAAATCAGAATTCACTTTCTCTTATTTGAGTAAGATTTTCCCATCTGTGTTTCTATTGCCTGAGAACCGTTGGGCCCAGGGTCTGTTGAAATCTTGAAACTTACCCCAGCTGATTTCCTCCCCAGGACAGGGCACAAAATCAGTGATGAAACAGCCTTCAGTTTCAAAACATAACATTTATTGATCCACAGAAAAATTCTATAATCGCCGGCAGTTTTTTCATGCATGCATACAGGAGGTAATAGCAGAAAACCGAAGGAAAAAAGCAAGACTTGTTTTCCTTAGGGAGCGAACAGAGCCGATTTACAGGATATACTGTTTCTCATGCAATAGTGTTTACTCGTCTTTCACGTGCCCAAGGCTGCTTTTTTTTATTCATGCAGTCATCCTTGCACACAACCTCCCCACCGCTTCAGTTGGCTTTTCCTTGATCTCCTTTTTTTTCAATTACCAGTCAGCATGGGGTAGTTATCTAAAGCAGCAATTATCCAAATCCTCAGGACTCATATTGTTGTCAGAAGAAGATGTATCTTTGGCCTATAAAGGACCCGAGGAGAAGCTGTGTTATTGAGGAGGAATGGACAGACATGCCTACCAGTGAGAGGGAGCTGGGAACTATTGTCTGAGAGTTGTGGCTATTGAATCATTTGAGAAACGTCTGTGCATAGAGGGGGGAATATAGTGCCACCCTTGTACTATCAATAGAGGAGAAGAGAATGGAGAAGACTGTAGGGGAGGTATGAACACTGGGACTTTTCATTCTGATAATCATTTGGGATACATTTTCTAATTATTGACAATGGAAAGAATTTTGAGGATTAAATTACCTGGGGAGTTCAAACAAGGAAGGACTTGGGTTAAAAATTCTGAAGACGTTTACTGGAAGAGTAAGGTCACAAATTAATTGAATTTTACCTTGTAAGAATAAATGTGAACTCTCATCATTAAGAGCTGTAAAGAACCATTAATCGACTTTTATAACCTACCATTACAATTGAGTTGGAAGCACACAGTTTCCAGTATCTTTATTGCTGCTCTCCATTTTATCAGTCTATCAGTGCTGTTTACAAGAAGTTGGAAGGATGACTGGGAAATAAGCAATATAAAAGGGCCTCGAACTAAGCTTCCACCCATATGCGTTGATCAGATTTGAATTAACACTTTTGCAGTATTGTGCAAGTCGGGTCAGAACTGCGATGTGAGCCTTTGGGTCCATTATTCGGGTTTTCCCACCCAAAGGGTGCACATACCTGCTATTTAATAAGCATCAAACATACAAGCATAGTTTTGCTATTATGCACACTTAAAAAGGAGGAGGTCTAGGGGGCATGGCCGTCTATGCACGTAAATTGCTCTTTTAAAAGACACGAGCGCAAATTTGCCAAACTTACGTAATTTTTACACCTGCTAATTATCATCCATAAGGGATTTAAAAATACTTATTGTGTACCACTGGCCAGGTAGGAGTTCTGGGTGAACTGTGGGGACTTCAGGCTGAAGAACCAGGAGGGTTTTAATGGCCTGGAGAAGGACTGGGAGAACTGGTAATTTCAATCACACCCGCATGTTTTAAAATATATCAGTTTATGCAAGTCCTATTTTATTTTCGCACATAAAATATATAAAGTAAAATTTAAGACCATCATGCACAGGTGCACATGGACTGGGTGATTTTATAAAATATGCACACTTTATAAAATAGGCTATACGCACGAACACGCGCGCATCTGTGTGCATATGTCATCTCAAGCGTGTAAGTGGGGGAGAATTTTGGTAGCTACGCAAGCCGACATAATTACCTGTTTACCCAGTTTGTTTCCCAGTTCAGCCCAGTAAAGGAAAGGACTTTCTAAACCCCCTAGTTAACTTGTTTCCACTTTTAACATATTTGCCCCAAGCGTTAAAAACCGCAGTGACTAACCTAGATTTTTTTGTTACACACCGTCCATAGCAGAAGTAAGGTTACGTGGTAGGGAACCGCGGTGCACACTCGTACTGTAAAAACGTGCGTACATACTTCATGGTGCAGTTCTGGCCTGTCCATGTCCCGTCCCTTTTGCAGAAAACATTTTTATGTGCGCACATTTCTAGAAGAGCCTTGGAACTATCTGGTTGAAAGCTGTGTTTTTTGTAAGAGGGGTTATACTGGAGGTAGAAAGAGAGTCTCCTACCCTCCAAGGTGAGGGCATTCTGGATGTGGATGCTGGTGCAGGGGTAAGAAGAGCATCTAGGAGGAGTGTCACGGATGAAGATCTGATGGTTTCCGATCCTAACTTTGATTTTTCTGATGCTGTTTCTCAGTTTTTCTATTCTGGCATTGATTTTGATTTTCAAACTCAAGTAAACTTTTCGTTGATACATCATTGCTGGACTCTGTGATTTATTTTCCTCAGTGGACACAAGGACTGTGCCTGGAGAGTTTGAGTTTATTTATTTTTTGGGTCTCCTTTTCCCTCTTGGAGGACACTCCTGCCCAGTGACTAAGACAGTGAATGGGGACTTAATGGGGATGACCATAGAGGTGACCACATCAAGGGCCCAGGAAGTTAAGCTTCCCCCAACTCCCCCCGCCCACCCGCCGGATGGACCCTGGCATTGTAGCTCCCTGTTTTCAGCCAGGAAGCCAACTGAGCTGCCTGGGAAATGTGGCTAAAATTACACGTGTTGATCACCGGCACACATGATTTTAGCTGCATTGAGGGAAGGCGGTTTTCAGAACAACAAGTTATGTCTGTTAATCGCTGTTTACTCATGGAAATGGCTTTGCAAATGATCCTCTAAAGGATCAACACAAAGACATTGTAGCACAGGAACGTTGAAGACATCTGAAGTTGGGTTTCCGGCTTCGCTCTCTGTGAGGTGTGGGTACCCCTATTCCAATTATTAAAGGAACAGTTATGCACTTGATCTCTCATCCACATTTTCCATCTCTCTCTGACTCTCTATTAGGCAAGGACTTTATCACTCAGTGCTGTAAGGTGATTGTGTTAAACTTAGCAAGTTTTCAGAAGCTCAGCTCTTTATTTACAAGAG
Organism: Rhinatrema bivittatum; assembly: GCF_901001135.1. Taxonomy (NCBI): domain Eukaryota; kingdom Metazoa; phylum Chordata; class Amphibia; order Gymnophiona; family Rhinatrematidae; genus Rhinatrema; species Rhinatrema bivittatum. The sequence continues at coordinate 66,069 of NW_021821429.1, read as the reverse complement.
TCTGCTCTCGGCAGCTTCTTTGTTAGCTGAGACGCACTTCCCTTTATATACAGAGAATGAACTTTTGTTATTCTAAGGTCACTTTCACACACAAATCATTAAGGTGGCTCACCAACTTATTCAGGTTAGGCTTGCAGAATAATATACTCACTGAGGGGCTGATGCAATAAGACGCTTGTTGAAAATGGGCACAGGTATTGAACGCCCATTTTCCTAATGTGCACTCAGCCACATCCCCTGGGCGCCCGATGCAGTATTTAAATAAGAGCTGCGTAAAAAAAGGATGCACTGGGGAGAACTCTGCGTTACTAGCTCTCAAATGCTTTGGGCGCCCACAGTTGCAATGGGTGCATAATATGAAACATAGAACATAAACATAGAAATGACGGCAGAAGAAGACCAAACGGCCCATCCACTCTGCCCAGCAAGCTTCACACTTGTTTTTCCCCCATACTTATCTGTTACTCTTGTCCCTTGTAAGTGACTTTTTTGTTCTATTTCCCTTCCACCCCGCTATGAGCGACCATTTTATCCCCCTTCTTCTGGCTGATGTCTTTCTTATTTTTTGAGGTTGCTGAAGATGCCCATAGCTAAATGCCCCCTGCTATGGGCGTCTAAATTGTGCATCCAGAATAATTTTTTTTTTTTTAAATCAAGCCAATATATATTTATTTTTCAACACCACAAGCAGTAAATTTACGAGTGACACTAAGTAGCTGGAACCACAGACAGAATCATATCTTTTTATTTCTTATGAGCCCTTAACTCACAGATTGACTTTACACCACCTCTGGGGCTGAAGTTAAATTTGTGTGCGTTAGGCACCCAGCGATTTTCTGCATCAAAGGGCAGATTTTCAAAGCCCTACGTGAGTAAATCTGGGACGCATGTAAGTCCTGGGGCTTGAAAAAAGGGTTGGGGTGTGGGTGGGGGCGGGGCGGAGCCTTCAGGCACAAGCGCATATTATAAATTCGGGCGTACATTTGTGCGCCCGAGCGTAGGTATTAAAATCTGGCCCCAAGGGCAATAGCTAATAACGTCATCTACATGGAATTTTCTGGGCGATGGGATCCTAGTTCACTAATTTGCTGGTTTCCCCAGTTTTTGCAGTTGATAGTTCGTTGCATGGAAAGATGCTGCCTCGCCACACTTACTTGTACTGATTAGATCTGCTCATGTATGGGCTGAGGAGGCCACCGTCACAAAATCTATCATGTTACTTCGGCGGGGGCCCGTTGGGGACAGATGCTATGCTCCTGAACGCTGACCGGCTCTTGTCCAATGCTGGCCTTTCTCTCGCCCACCTTAGGCAGTTTTCTGAGTTGGCCAGGAGGTCACTGTCGGTGTGGCACTGCCTTTACTTTTTCCGAACTTACTTATTTATTCAGAACCCTTTGTTGGGCCATTGCTGTTGCTTCATGGGGTCTGCCCGCCTGGGTTTCCTGAGTCTCTAGTGGGGTGGAGACGCCTGACTAGGACCATGCTACAGTGCAGGATGAGGAGTGGGGCCAGAGGAGGGGAATCTGGTACCGCGTGAGTGGGGCAGGGCCCGCTCTGTGCCTCGTGGAACAATGGGGGATGTTATTGTTGGGGGCGCGATGTGTGTGCCTGCTTGGTGTGTTAGTGTGTGTGTGTGGTAGTGGGGGGGGGGGGGAGCTGGGGGGGGGCATTTTGGATTGGACCCTGTACAGTATGGGGCAATGTCTGAAATTTACCCCCCAGGGCCTAGGCTGGGAGCGGTGGGGGCACTGTGGCATGTGTAGTGCGGGGCCTTGGCAGGCTCCGGTTCATGACTTTATTGTTACTCATATATTATGGCACAAATTAAAATTATTACTATGAAGTGGATGGCATCCATTCCCCGGTCAAGCGAACCAAATTGTACACCATGTTTAAACGCATGAAAACACAGGTGGCGCTCCTACCGGAAACCCACTTAGGGAACGGGGGAGCATGCAAAGCTATGGAGAGATTGGGTGGGTCAATCTTACTACTTCTTTTATAAACCGACTACAGAGGGGGGTTGCCGTCCTTATTCATAAAAACTTGCTGTTTCAGCTTGAACGTACCTGTCAAGATGAGGAAGGGCTGGTACGTTATAGCGGCGGGCACATTGTATCAAATTAAGATTGTTTTCTGTAATGTTTACGCCCCTAACATATACTCCCATGGGTTTTTTGCTTCTTTGATAAATGTACTGGCTGATTTTTCTGATTACAGTCTAGTGATGGGTGGCGATTTCATCATAGTCGGGAATAGACGACTGGACAATGCCCCACCCAAACTTCCCACTGGGAATGAAAGTACTGAGGGGATCAACTTGCTGTGCCGGGAACTACATTTGCTGGATGTTTGGTGGGTACTCCACCCACAGGACTGGGATTTTACCTTTTTTCCCATCCGCACTGTATGTATTCTAGGCTGGACTATTTGTTAGTCTCGGATCAGTGCTTCTCTAAAGTTAAAGACGCTACCATTGGGACTATTTCCCTATCAGACCACGCTCCTGTGACGATGGTCCTTCAGTGGGGCCTAGGGACCCGACCCCCGTTCTCCTGGCGCATGTGGCCAGATCTCTATCTGGATAAGGAATTCCAAAGGTATTTACAGGCATGCTGGAAGGAGTATATTGACTGTAATATGACCTCTGAGGTATCCGCTACGACGGTGTGGGAGGCTGGGAAGGCGGTCATGCGAGGGGTGATAATCGCTTATATGGCCAAAAAAACCTGGCGATGTAATGTCAAAATCCTAAGACTTACTGAGGTCCTTAAAACCAGATGATGCTAAGGCTCACCTAGATCAGGCTTGGGAGGCACTAAATAGCCTGTTACACCAGCGAGCATCCAAATCCCTCATATATTATCAGTACCAACTATATAAGTATGGAATCTGGGCCAGCCGACTTATGTCCCACTTTGTTCGGCCTCGGAGTCACGGGTGTCCGTGGTGGGCATTCGGGACCGACATGGGGTACACCAGACCACCCCTGCTGAGATTGTTGGAGTATTACATGACCCTGTATGATACAAACTTATGAGTAAGGCGACAGCAGAATCGCTGTTTCGTGGGCTTCCTTGGCCTCGCCTTACACAAGATCAGCTGGCTATAGTAAAACCGCCCTACTGGGCAGGATGGGTTTGGGTCGGAATATTACAAGATTCTACGTTTCGGTGTACTATGGGGACTTATTATGCACTAATACCCTACCAGCGGTCTCCAACCAATCTGTTATGTGGTCCTCCCTAAACCGGGTAAGGATCCTCTGGAGGTGGGGTCCTATCTCCCTATCTCCTTGCTAAATGTGGATATTAAAATCCTTGCCTCAGTCCTAGCCACCAGGTTGACCACTATTTTACCAGGTCTTATTCACAAGGACCCAACTGGGTTTGTAACGGGATGTCAAGGGGTGCGGAATGTACGACATCTGTTGGCGGCTTTGAGCTACCAGGCCGAAGCCGAAGCACTGATCCTCAGCCTCTCATGGGAGTACATCTTTTGGGTACTGTAGCAGTATGGTTTTTCAGGTGTTTATCTGCAATGGTTGCGTACCCTTTACAGTAATCCCAGTGCTACCATCCTGCTTAACGGCCTGCCTACGAGGGCTTTGCCTATCCAATGGGGACTCCAACAGAGCTGCCCTCTTTCTCCCTTGCTGTTTGTTCTGGTCTTGGAGCTCTTGGCAATATGCCTTCGACGGGAGCAGGCTATATGTGGGATTAGTGTGGATAGACACCCTCTCAAAATGGCTTTATTCACCGATGACCTCTTGCTATTCGTTGGGCAGCCCCGAACCAGCGTACCCGCTATTATTACTTTGTTTGACCACTTCCATATGGTTGCAGGTCTAAAAATAAACTATGCTAAATCGGAGGCCTTAGCTTTAAATGCCCACCTCCAGATACGTGGGGCAGGCCCTTCCACTTTCAGTGGGCCCCAGGTAAAATTAAATATCTAAGGGTCTGGATCCCGCGGGACTTGAAGCTTTTATATACCTTAAATATCTCTCCCTGTATTGCCAAGTTACAAATGCAATTAGCCTTATGGAAGCCATTGCCACTCTCACTTTTTGGCAGATGCACACTGGTTAAGATAGTGCTGGTGCCCGAACTTCTGTACCTTCTGCATATGATCCCCTGTTGGTTGACGGTGGGAGACATCCAATGTCTGCGCTCCAGCATACAATCCTTTTTATGGCGGGGGAAACGCGCACATCTAGCTTATACATCTATGGAGCACCCGCGGGAGCATGGAGGGCTTAATATGCCAGACGTCTGGCTTTATAATGTAGCCTGCCAACTCCGGTTTGTTGGTGAGTGTCTTACAGGGTCTTACCATTACTGCGATGCGAAGGATGTTGATTGTATGTCGACCCCTGGCTCCCCCCTGAATCTTATTCAATTGCAAGTGGAGCAGCGCCGCACTGCGAGCTACCCCAGAGTGTTGTTATATCCCTGTGTAAGAGTGTGGCGATGGGTGTGCAAGCTGAGTACCTTGTCAGGAGCTTGGTCCCTTTTAATCCCCTTTTTGAACAATGTGGAGTTTCTCCCGGGCCGAGATTGCAGTCTGGTGTTCCAATCCTGGGCAGAGAATGGGGTAATGTTTGCTTTTCACCTGTACGATTCGGAGTCTTGAATATTACTGGACTTTGCCATGCTGGCACGAACTTTCCAATTACCAGCGAAACAATTCTTCGACTTCCTTCAAGCCCGTCACTTCCTAGGCTCCTTTGCCTGGACACCTGCTATGTTGGAGGCTGAGATAAAGTTTGCCAATGCCATTTTCGACACCGCCTGTTTGACAAACACTATTATGGGCTGGAAAAAGTTGGGCCAAAGGTTTGGCTCTACCGCTCCTGCAACCCGTCTGACTAATTGGTGGTCCACAGTTCTGGCTTCCCCTGTCACTGAGCGGCAGATGGTGGTTTGGTTTCAGGATCTCTATAAATTGCTGCCTGATTTAGGCCTCCAGGAGATGCAATTTAAAATTCTACATTGCCTCTATTACGAAGATGTCCGCAAGTTTAAAATGCGGCTGGCTACGTCACCTTCATGCACAAAATGTGGTACTGCGGATGGCACATTGCTCCACCGACTAGATGACTGTCCGCTACTCCAGTCCTTTTGGCAGACGGTCCTGGCAGTGGTGGGGGATTGTATTGGTGTTCCCCTCAGTGTACATGGACGTATGGTATTAACATGCACATTGCCTAGGCTTCTTCCTGGCAGCTGATCCAAGACCAAATTTGTGCGGGTGGCTATCATGATGGCCTGTCGGACTATCCTGACTGTTTAGACGGAGCCGTTGGCAATGCTCACGGTCAATGCCTGGTTTGGAAAAATGGCTTCCCTTGCACAATTGGAAAGACTGGATTTTTCGGCTGGGAAGAGACGGCCGGACAAGATCTACTGCACCTGCTGGGGCACTTGTTTCCATGCCTTCCCTAAGGCTCTTCAAGATGGATTGCGCCTTAATGGTTATACACACTGCAAAGGTCCTCCAAAGAAGGGAGGAGGGGGCATGGGGTAGTTAAGGTCTGACTCATGCTTGACTATGGTGTGTGTGTGGTGTTAACAGTGTGATTTGCAGGTCAACGACTGTTCAATAGGGTGTTACTGTCTTTCGGGCCAATACAGTAAAGCGCGGCCGTGGTTACCTTGTTTTTAACCTGCTTTGGACGCACATTTTGGACGCATAAGGCGGACCCCGCGATTCACTATCGGCTTTTATGCGTCCTTACCGCTTGCCGAAATGTCTCCGCCTGCCGCATGTATATGATATGTTGATCGATTTAGCTATTCCCTCCGATACAGTAATGTGCGCCCAGATTATCGCCTTTTTAACCAGCTTCTTTACCGCGTCTTTAACCAGAATATTTACCGCCTACTCTGACCCTGGCATTAGTGTGGTGTTCAGTCAGCTTCGTACCGGACAGCGCCATGGACAACATGCATATTATTGCTCTGGCGCTATTTTTCATTCGGTTGAGAAGCAGAATGAGAAATGCTCGAATGAGAAATGCTCGAAATGCTCGGCAGATTGGAGAGGCCAACAGGGGAGCCCAGCAGCAAGGAGAACCCATCCAACTGGAGAACCCAGCAGCAAGTCCGGAGGAGGTATGTGTTCTGTTTGGGTGGACGCCTCTATGAATCATCCATCTCTGAGCATCTCTGAGGCTCTGGACATGGATGCCTCTACGGACGCCGGAGAAATGGGAGCCCGCGCCAGGCCAGGGTTCGACTGTACCGTCCATCTCTGGGCGTCTCTTAGGCTCCGGACATGGACGTCTCTACAGAAGCCGGAGAGATGGGAGCCCTGAGGCTCCGGACATGGACGCCTCTACGAACCATCCATTTCTGCGCATCTCTGAGGCTCTGGACATGAACGCCTCTATGGACGCTGGAGAGATGGCAGCTGCGCCAGGCCAGGGTTCGACTGTACCATCCATCTCTGGGCGACTCTTAGGCTCCAGACATGGACGCCTCTATGAACCATCCATTTCTGGGCGTCTTTGAGGCTCCGGACATGGAAGCCTCTACGGACGCCGGAGAGATGGGAGCCGGGCCAGGCCAAGGTTCGACTGTACCGTCCATCTCTGGGCATCTCTGAGGCTCCGGACATGGACGCCTCTACGAACCATCCATCTCTGGGCGTCTCTTAGGCTCTGGACATGGACGTCTCTACAGAAGCCGGAGAGATGGGAGCCGCACCAGGCCTTCATCCGGCATCAGCTAGGCGTCCTGAGGCTTCAGGGGTCCGGGGAGACATGGACGCCTCTATGGACGCCTATACGGAGCCTTCCTCCTGTCTAGAATTAGGCTGTAGTAGACGCTGAAATAAGAACACATAGCTCATTTAAGAATACAAACTTGAGAATACAGTGTTGCAGAACCTAGGTACTGTTAAATAATTTATATGTGCTGCTAGTCAAACTATCTACACCAGAGAATCCACAGTGTGGCATATGCATGTATGTACTGGGAAACTTTTTCTATTAGCCCTGCTAATAAACTAATGTCCCTGAGGCTGCTGATTGTTGTAGACACTTAAATAAGAACGCATAGCTCTTGAAAATATACAGTTGCAGATCCATGTATCCATGTATGTAATGTTACATAATTTATCTGTGCTGCTAGTCAAACTATAAATCCACAGTGTAGCATATCAATATGTACTGGGAAACCTTTTGTATTTACCTGCTAGTAAATCTATGTGCACCCGAGAATCCACAGTGTTGCATATCCATGTATGTGCTGTTAAACGATTTATCTATGTGTTCATCAATTTATTTGAATTTCTTGTGTTTGCCTCTGTTGTATTCCATGCAGGCAGAGCACCATGCCATCTGCAGGCCAGGCCATCAGCAGGCCATCAGCAGGCCAGGATGTTTCATTCGCACAGGGACAACTCTGTTTGGCATGTGTGAGCGAGATGTTGTCCGAACCTACCGGCTGAGCTCACGGGCAATCTTGTTCCTGTATGAAGATCTGCGCTTCGACCTAGACCCCCTGGCGAATCGCCACCATGCTATGCCAGGGTTGACTAAACTTCTCGGTGCCTTAAATTTCTTTGGTACCGGAAGTTTTCAAAACCCCGTGAGTGTCATTGCAGGTATGACACAGGCCTCCGTTTCACGGCATCTGTCACAGGTGTTGAAGGCCTGTGGATGAGGAAGTACATTGTCTATCCTACGGATCCAGCGGAACTGCAACATATCTGCAGTGGGTTCATGGGTATTGCGGGGATGCCGAACGTGTTGGGTGCTATCGACTGCACTCATTTTGCGTTTACCCCAAAGTCGGAGGAAAAGAGTGCGTTCCGGAATCGCAAGCACTTCCATTCCATGAATGTGCAAGTGGTTTGCGATGCACACCTTTGGATTCTAAATGTTGTAGCAAAGTATCTTGGGAGCTGCCATGATGCCTACATTCTCGCACCTTCATCTCTGGGGACCTAATTTCCAGAGGGAAAGTACGGTGAAGGTTGGCTACTTGGTAAGTGACAATGGCTACTGCCAGGGATTCTACCTGTCATGTGTTCAGGTCTGGGGAAGTTCGGGATACAATTATGTTTATGATGTAATGCTTATGATGTTAGGTGCAGCGAAGTTGTTTTTGATGCATTCCGGTTTATTGATCCTATAGGTGATGGCGGCTATGGCTTTAAGCCCTGATTGCTATCTCCACTCCAGTCCCCACGCACATTGGCCGAAAAACGCTACAATGAGGCTCATGGCAGCACCAGAAACGTGATTGAGTGCACTTCTGGAGTTCTGAAGGGCCGTTTCCGATGTCTGGATCGCTCAGGGGGAGCCCTGCAGTACAGTGCAGTGCATGCCTGCTGCATGCTACACAACATTTGTCAGAGATTCGGTGTGGATGCAGAGGTAGCTGAAAACTTTCCACCAGATCCGCCTGTGGAACTGGCAGCTGAAGCGGACAACAGTGCACGGTTTCATGAAGTCCGACGAAGGATCATTGAAAGTTATTTCTCTTGTAAGTTATTAATCATACATTTGTTTTCCTAACTGCTTATTCTGTCTTAAAGCACCACTCCTGTCTCCAGGGCCCCATACTGATGTGGCGCTTTCATTGTAGTTCATCGCTCTGATTAATTGTAGATATAAATCATTTCTCTACCTGTATGGCCTATTTACTCTTCTCTTGTTTTTGTTTCAGAAGCTGGGATGCATCTATTTAACAATCCACCCCTCAGAACATTTCACAGCAAGATGACCCCTCCATCAAACCCTTTAAAATCACAAACTTTTTCATTCTCTTCATTTTTTTTAATGGTATTTGTTGAAGTATGAAATGTTAAAATGTTAAAACCTTGTCAACCCATTGTAACCGAAGTTTCTTTCTTTCCTCTTGTATGGACATCTAGGCCTTTTCCATCAACCAAAATATAAATAATAGTATAGGATTTTTAAATGTTGAATTTATATATCATTGGAGTGTTAAATCGAAATAAAGTTTATAAACATTGTACCGACATTTCTTTCTTTCCTTGTATGAATATCAAAGTTTTTCCCAGCAATAACAAATAATTGTGTTGTGTTTTTTTAAGGTGCCATTTACATTTCATGAAGTATGACATTGGTAATGTGCGTCTACCCATTGACATTATCAACCCGGTATCTCCCCTTCCAACCGCAATGACAATGATGCTCTTATTCCCCCGTACTGCATGGTCTCGTCCCTTGCCGTACCCATCCTATCCCTCATGTATAAATCTATAACAATTTAAAAATTTGATATTATGCTATGTTGTAATACTGTCAACTTTGATTACTTAACCTTTTTGGACATTTTTAGTGCTGATGTTAGGGGTGTGCATTCGTTTTGAACGCATATGTAAAACGCAACTTATTATTTTTTTTAACTTAAAAAAAGTGATGATGCGCAACGCATCGCGACTTCCAACGTATTCAACATAGCTAAGTTGAATACGTTGAACCGCGAGGCGCACTTTTCTCGCCGCCATTAGCTGCGAGCTCGGAGCCCCGGATTAGCACAGAATGGCGGCGCCCCTGCGGTAACCATGCCAACCTGTCCGACCCTTTCCTGTGAGTCGCAGTGACTCACAGGAAAGGGTCGGACAGGTCGGCATGGATACCGGAATGCAGCGAATCTGCGTTCACGTTTTCAGAGTGGCACTGAATGCAGCGAATCGCGCTGCCATTCAGTGCTCTCTGAGGATTTTACTCACGAGCCAGAACTATATAAGCAGCAGCACGAGGACTCACGCACATTTCCAGTGATTCTGTGGGGAGGTGGTGGGCTGGGTGGCAGGCTCAGGCAGGCAGGCAAGCAGAAATAGAACCAGAAGCAGAACCAGAACCAGATTTGATAGACAACACAGAACAGATTCTGTGTTAGGCTAGGAAAGGAAAGAAAAATATTCCTGGTCTTGCATTAGTGGCAGGGGTCAGCTACAGTCACTAGTATTCCTATTCCTGTTTCTTTCAAGCAGTGTAGTGGTCTAGTCAGCTAGCAGTGACCAAGTATACTATTTACCATTGAGGGTGTTGGGCTGGCTTGGAGAGAGATATTAATATTTTCAATGTCATCCATGTTCCTGGAGTGAAAAAAATTCCTGCTTTATTAAATTCCAATTACTTAGTCTGTCAGTGCAGTGGGCATTTTAAACAGACTGAACATTGTCCTTGAGTGGGTATGTTCATTTGGGAATTTTAAACAGACTTAACAACATTGTTATTGAGAGTGAGTCTGTTCATCTTGGTATTTCAAACAGACTCAACGCATTGTCCTTGAGTGGGTCTGTGCTGGGAAGTGCCTGGGCCGCAGAACTCTGCCTCTTATCTGCTTAAAAGCAAGCTAGTTCTGTGTGTACTGCACACACACACACACACACACACACACACTGAGTGCACTGCCAGGCAGGCAGTGAGACAGTGGGCAGTGGGCATTTTAAACAGACTGAACATTGTCCTTCAGTGAGTCTGTTCATTTGGGAATTTTAAACAGACTTAACAACATTGTTATTGAGAGTGAGTCTGTTCATCTTGGTATTTTCAAACAGACTCAACGCATTGTCCTTGAGTGGGTCTATGCTGGGAAGTGCCTGGGCCGCAGTACTCTGTCTCTTATCTGCTTAAAAGCAAGCTAGTTCTGTGTGCACTGCACACAAACACACACACATTGAGTGCACTGCCAGGCAGGCAGTGAGGCAGTGGGCATTTTAAACAGACTGAACATTGTCCTTCAGTGGGTCTGTTCATTTGGGAATTTTAAACAGACTTAACAACATTGTTATTGAGAGTGAGTCTGTTCATCTTGGTATTTTCAAACAGACTCAACGCATTGTCCTTGAGTGGGTCTGTGCTGGGAAGTGCCTGGGCCGCAGTACTCTGCCTCTTATCTGCTTAAAAGCAAGCTAGTTCTGTGTGCACTGGACACACACACACACACACATTGAGTGCACTGCCAGGCAGGCAGTGAGGCAGTGGGCATTTTAAACAGACTGAACATTGTCCTTCAGTGGGTCTGTTCATTTGGGAATTTTAAACAGACTGAACATTGTTATTGAGTAGGGATGTGAATCGTTTTTTGACGATTTAAAATAACGTCCGATATATTTTAACTCGTCAAAAATCATTAGAGCCGTGATACAATAACAATTCCCCCGATTTATCATAAAAAAATCGTAAATCGGGGGAAGGGGGAAGGGGGAGGGCGAAAAAACCGGCACACTCAAAAAACCCTAAAACCCACCCCGACCCTTTAAAATAAATCCCCCACCCTCCCGAACCCCCCCAAAATGCCTTAAATTACCTGGGGTCCAGAGGAAGGGTCCCGCTGTGATCTTCCACTCTCGGACCTCCGGTGCTTGTAGAAATGGCGCCGGCGCTACCTTTGGTTTTTCCGTACGGAAAAAACGATTCGCGGCAGGAGATTGCTCCCGGACCCCCGCTGGACCCCCAGGGACTTTTGGCCAGCTTGGGGGGGCCTCCTGACCCCCACAAGACTTGCCAAAAGTCCAGCGGGGGTCCGGAACGACCTCCTGCAGTCGAATCGTGTTGTCTTTGGCCGGCGCCGGCCGTAGACAACAATCTCCTGCCGCGAATTGTTTTTCCATATGGAAAAACCAAAGGTAGCACCGGCGCCATTTCTACAAGCACCGGAGGTCCAAGAGTGGAAGATCACAGCGGGACCCTTCCTCTGGACCCCAGGTAATTTAAGGCATTTTGGGGGGGTTCGGGAGGGTGGGGGATTTATTTTAAAGTGTCGGGGTGGGTTTTAGGGTTTTTTTAGTGTGCCGGTTTTCCCGCCCTCCCCCCACTGGACCCCAGGTAATTTAAGGCATTTTGGGGGGGTTCAGGAGGGTGGGGGATTTATTTTAAAGGGTCGGGTGGGTTTTAGGGATGTTTTAGTGTGCCGGTTTTCGATTTTCACGATATTTTAAAAACCCCAACGGCGACGATCCGATTCCCTCCCCCTCCCAGCCGAAATCGATCGTTAAGACGATCGATCACACGATTCACATCTCTATTATTGAGTCAGTCTGTTCATTTATGTATTTTAAACAGACAGAACATTGTTATTGAGTGAGTCTGTTCATTTTGGTATTTTAAACAGACAGTGAACATTGTTCTTGAGTGGGTCTGTTCATTTTGGTATTTTAAACAGACTGAACATTGTGATTGAGTCAGTCTGTTCATTTTGGTATTTTAAACAGACTGAACATTGTTATTGAGTGAGTCTGTTCATTTTGGTACTTTAAACAGACAGTGAACATTGTTCTTGAGTGGGTCTGTTCATTCTGGTATTTTAAACAGACAGTGAACATTGTTCTTGAGTGGGTCTGTTCATTTTGGTATTTTAAACAGACTGAACATTGTTATTGAGTGAGTCTGTTCATTTTGGTATTTTAAACAGACAGTGAACATTGTTCTTGAGTGGGTCTGTTCATTTTGGTATTTTAAACAGACTGAACATTGTGATTGAGTCAGTCTGTTCATTTTGGTACTTTAAACAGACAGTGAACATTGTTCTTGAGTGGGTCTGTTCATTCTGGTATTTTAAACAGACAGTGAACATTGTTCTTGAGTGGGTCTGTTCATTTTGGTATTTTAAACAGACTGAACATTGTTATTGAGTCAGTCTGTTCATTTTGGTATTTTAAACAGACAGTGAACATTGTTCTTGAGTGGGGCTGTTCATTTTGGTATTTTAAACAGACAGTGAACATTGTTCTTGAGTGGGTCTGTTCATTTTGGTATTTTAAACAGACAGTGAACATTGTTCTTGAGTGGGTCTGTTCATTTTGGTATTTTAAACAGACAGTGAACATTGTTATTGAGTGAGTCTGTTCATTTTGGTATTTTAAACAGACTGAACATTGTTATTGAGTGAGTGTTCATTTTGGTATTTTAAACAGACTGAACATTGTTTTTGAGTGAGTCTGTTCATTTTGGTATTTTAAACAGACAGTGAACATTGTTCTTGAGTGGGTCTGTTCATTTTGGTATTTTAAACAGACTGAACATTGTTATTGAGTCAGTCTGTTCATTTTGTTATTTTAAACAGACAGTGAACATTGTTCTTGAGTGGGTCTGTTCATTTTGGTATTTTAAACAGACTGAACATTGTTATTGAGTGGGTCTGTTCATTTTGGTATTTTAAACAGGCTGAACATTGTTATTGAGTGAGTCTGTTCATTTTGGTATTTTAAACAGACAGTGAACATTGTTCTTGAGTGGGTCTGTTCATTTTGGTATTTTAAACAGACAGTGAACATTGTTCTTGAGTGGGTCTGTTCATTTTGGTATATTAAACAGACAGTGAACATTGTTCTTGAGTGGGTCTGTTCATTTTGGTATTTTAAACAGACTGAACATTTGTATTGAGTGAGTCTGTTCATTTTGGTAGTTTAAACAGACAGTGAACATTGTTCTTGAGTGGGTCTGTTCATTTTGGTATTTTAAACAGACTGAACATTTGTATTGAGTGAGTCTGTTCATTTTGGTAGTTTAAACAGACAGTGAACATTGTTCTTGAGTGGGTCAGTTCATTTTAGTGCTTTAAACAGACCGAACATTGTTCTTGAGTGGGTCTGTTCATTTGGGAATTTTAAACAGACTGAACATTATTATTGTGGGACAGTGGGCAGTGTTACCACATAAAATCATCCATAATGTCAGGGAAAGAGAGATGCAATCGACTTATTGGGACTGGCAGCGGAGGCACTGCAAAAGACACAAGTGCAACACCACCAGTACAGCTAAAAAGGCAACTGTCGCAATCTAAACTCTTTGTAGGGGATGGCAGTTCCATGGCAAAAAAAAAACGAAATCGGCCCATGATACTTCCCCATCGCCACCACTTGTTTCTGGCCCTGTAGTTTTGGAGGAGAGGGAAGGGGAGGCAGAGTCAAGCCCGACAAAATTTAGACACCCAAGAGCAGCCGGGGGACAGAAGTCTCAACTAAGACTTAGCGGTCACAAGGAGGCGCTGGCACTGTTAGCTTCTGATTCAGAAGAAGAATCTTCTTGGGTGGGATTCTCATCAGAAACGGAAGAAGTAGTAGCTGACGAATCTTCGGTAGAATCAGTTAGCCTCCACCTCCAGAATTGTGCAGCAGGGGAGAGATTACAGTGATATCGAGGAGGAGGAAGAGGTGTCAGAAGGGAGACAGAGGGTTACGACTGGTGCCCCCGCTGGCATTGCTTCTCAGGGTGCACCACCCACTAGTACCTCAACTCCAGTGCCAGCATCCACCCCCAAGGTGGTAAAGAGAGGAGGATCAGAAAAGAAATCTCCGATCTGGAAACATTTTAAAACGACAGAAGACCTGCGTTATGCTCGGTGTAATTACTGTGCCAGGGATATTAGCAGAGGCAAGCAAATGGGACATCTATCAAATTTTGGCATGAACCATCATATTAAGAGGCAACACCCAACAAGATTACTGCCATCTGGGGATGGTGGCAGTTTCAGTCGGGGGACCCCTTTCAAGCAGTGTGCAGTGGTAGGAAAGCAGCAGAGTCAGCCCACGCCCTCATACCCTTCTAGCAGTCAGGCGGCAGGCCAGCAATCCAGTGACATGTGGCAGAAGCGACAAACCACCATGGAGGAAATGGGGTGGAGTGCGGTAACGCTATCCCGGGGTAGGAGGCAGGCAGCCTCAAAAGTTGTAACCAGGAGCATTGGGGAAATGATTGCCCTTGATGACCAGCCCTTGCAGTTAGTGGAGAAAGTGGGTTTCAAGCATTTTTTGAAGGTCGTACTTCCAAATTACAAAGTCCCCTCCAGAACCACATTTAGTAGAAAGGTCATCCCCAGCCTGTACAAGCAGTGTCGCAGTCGCTTGCAAGCACTGCTAGGTAAGGCAGACGGAAGAGTGCATTTCACCTGCGATATCTGGACCGCCATGAATGCTGCACACTCTTACCTCTCTCTGACAGCACACTGGTGGGACATGGCAGAGGCAGGGGCAGCCAGCAGCTCTATTACTGAACAAGCATCAGGGTGGAGGTGGGCTTTACTGAACACCCACCTGACGGACCATTCCCATACCGCTGCCAATATTCTAGCATGCATCAGAAAGATGCTGGCGAGCTGGAAAGTACACCAGCGAGACAGTAAAACGCGGGCAGGGTTTTTTGTCACAGACAACGGTGCAAACATGGTTAAGGCAATAAGCGATGGGCGGTTTAAGAACATCCGATGTTTTGCACACACTCTGCATCTGGTAGTGAAGTCAGCTCTGGGCTTGGAGTCCAATGACAAGGAGAATGAATACCTGCGTAGGTTAATACAGAAATGCAGGAACATAGCAGCACACTTCCACAGAAGTGTCAAGGCGGGGCAGGTTCTCCGACAAAAGCAGACTGATTTGGAGATGCCTCAGAAGCGTCTCATTCAAGACATTGCCACCCGGTGGAATTCCACCTTTATGATGCTGGAGAGGTTACTGGAGCTGCAGACACCCCTTCATGAACTTTCTGGTAGAATGGACATAGGTGTGCAGAATCCCCTAGGGCATCGCGATTGGTTAGTCATGAGTCAGCTGGTAAAAATCCTGCAGCCCTTCAAGGATGTCACGGAGGAGCTGAGTTCCAGAAGTGCCACCTTGGCTGACATCATCCCTATAGTTAAATTCCTGGATAACCATTTGGAGGCCTTTAAACAGCAAGAGGGAATGACTGCTGAGGTGCTGCAGTGTCTGGACGTTTTGCAGCAGCAGGTGAAAGACAGATTAAGGCATTTAACAGAGTACAGCACATACATGCTCACCTCTGTCTGTGATCCCCGTGTGAAAGGTAAACTCGCCCTACAGACCAGTTGTCTGTCATATTTTATTTATTTATTTATTTATTTATTTATTTCGGGTTTTTATATACCGGCATTCGAGAACGCAGTCCCATCATGCTGGTTCACATAAAAAACAAGGGTGCATCGTAAACAAAACTAAAACAATGGTGCGGAAAAAGGCAGTTACATATAACAGGGAGAATAGAACTTGGCAGAGAGAGAAGAGAAAGGACAGGTTATTAATTCAAACATGTAAACAATAGTGTAAAATAATATACAAATATGTGAAGGATCTGCTGTTAGGTAAGGTCCGTGAACAGGAGTGCCATAGGCGCAAACAGAGTCAGATTAGGCTTGAAGCAGAGGTGGAAACAGCAGGCACGTCACAGAGTTGTGCTGCTAGCCCAGGCAGGAGAAGCACTGTGTCAGTGACAGATAGTACCTCCTCCTCCACGTCAGACCGCCCAAGGCATGTTGGCCATAAAGATTCATCAGTTGTGCAACGGGCGAGAGAGAAAGTAGCTGGATTGAGTGACTCTGAGCCCTCCCAAGCACAGGAGGAGGCAGCAGCACAGCTGTCAGTGACATGGTATCTCTCAGAGCCGATAGAGAACATGCAGACAGATCCGCTGGCATATTGGGCACACAAGTCCACTGTCTGGCCACACCTAGCCAAAGTGGCTGAACGATATCTGTCATGTCCACCAACCAGTGTGCCCAGTGAACGTGTCTTTTCAATGACAGGGGATATCATGAGCCCTCACCGCTCAAGGCTGGCACCAGAGTTGATGGAAATGCTAGTGTTTGTGAAAGTAAACCTGCCATTGCTTGGCTTTCCAAATTTTCCTTGTGAACGGCAAGATGAATAAAAGCTATTGAAAGCCTTGCAGCAGCTCCAATTGCCTCCTATGCTCAAGATAATGTAAGCACTGCAGCACATGTTCTTGACATGAATCGCTGTGCCTGACCGGTGTCTACTGTACAGCCCTTGTGTTCCTACAAGTGTTATACCTCGATTGCTGTGCCTGTTCATCCAGGCCTTGTGTCCCTAGCTGGGATTGACCTCTGTCCTCGAATGATGTGCCTGTTCATCCAGGCCTTGTGTTCCCACTAGTGTTTTAACTCAATTGTTGTGCCTGTTCATCCAGGCCTTGTGTCCCTAGCTGGGATTGACCTCTGTCCTCGACTGCTGTGCCTGTTCATCCAGGCCTTGTGTCCCTAGGTAGGATTGACCTCTGTCCTCGACTGCTGCGCCTGTTCATCCAGGCCTTGTGTTCCCACAAGTGTTTTAACTCGATTGATGTGCCTGTTCATCCAGGTGTTCCTACCAGTGTTTTAACTCGATTGCTATGCCTGTTCATCCAGGCCTTGTGTCCCTAGATGGGATTGACCTCTGTGCTCGACTGCTGCGCCTGTTCATCCAGGCCTTGTGTCCCTAGGTGGGATTGACCGCTGTGCCTGTTCATCCAGGCCTTGTGTTCCTACTGGTGTTTTAACTCAATTGCTGTGCCTGTTCATCCAGGCCTTGTGTCCCTAGGTGGGATTGACCTCTGTCCTCGAATGATGTGCCTGTTCATCCAGGCCTTGTGTCCCTAGCTGGGATTGATCTCTGTCCTCGAATGATGTGCCTGTTCATCCAGTCCTTGTGTTCCCACAGGTGTTTTAACTCCATCGCTGTGCCTGTTCATCCAGGCCTTGTGTTCCCACAGGTGTTTTAACTCCATTGCTGTGCCTGTTCATCCAGGCCTTGTGTTCCTACTGGTGTTTTAACTCAATTGCTGTGCCTGTTCATCCAGGCCT
Source organism: Rhinatrema bivittatum (assembly GCF_901001135.1). NCBI lineage: Eukaryota > Metazoa > Chordata > Amphibia > Gymnophiona > Rhinatrematidae > Rhinatrema > Rhinatrema bivittatum. The sequence continues at coordinate 48,490 of NW_021821429.1, read as the reverse complement.
TGTGTTCCCACAGGTGTTTTAACTCCATTGCTGTGCCTGTTCATCCAGGCCTTGTGTTCCTACTGGTGTTTTAACTCAATTGCTGTGCCTGTTCATCCAGGCCTTGTGTTCCTACTGGTGTTTTAACTCAATTGCTGTGCCTGTTCATCCAGGCCTTGTGTCCCTAGCTGGGATTGACCTCTGTCCTCGAATGATGTGCCTGTTCATCCAGTCCTTGTGTTCCCACAGGTGTTTTAACTCCATCGCTGTGCCTGTTCATCCAGGCCTTGTGTTCCCACAGGTGTTTTAACTCCATTGCTGTGCCTGTTCATCCAGGCCTTGTGTTCCTACTGGTGTTTTAACTCAATTGCTGTGCCTGTTCATCCAGGCCTTGTGTTCCCACAGGTGTTTTAACTCCATTGCTGTGCCTGTTCATCCAGGCCTTGTGTTCCTACTGGTGTTTTAACTCAATTGCTGTGCCTGTTCATCCAGGCCTTGTGTTCCTACTGGTGTTTTAACTCAATTGCTGTGCCTGTTCATCCAGGCCTTGTGTCCCTAGCTGGGATTGACCTCTGTCCTCGAATGATGTGCCTGTTTATCCAGTCCTTGTGTTCCCACAGGTGTTTTAACTCCATCGCTGTGCCTGTTCATCCAGGCCTTGTGTTCCCACAGGTGTTTTAACTCCATTGCTGTGCCTGTTCATCCAGGCCTTGTGTTCCTACTGGTGTTTTAACTCAATTGCTGTGCCTGTTCATCCAGGCCTTGTGTTCCCACAGGTGTTTTAACTCCATTGCTGTGCCTGTTCATCCAGGCCTTGTGTTCCTACTGGTGTTTTAACTCAATTGCTGTGCCTGTTCATCCAGGCCTTGTGTTCCTACTGGTGTTTTAACTCAATTGCTGTGCCTGTTCATCCAGGCCTTGTGTCCCTAGCTGGGATTGACCTCTGTCCTCGAATGATGTGCCTGTTCATCCAGGCCTTGTGTTCCCACAAGTGTTTTAACTCAATTGCTGTGCCTGTTCATCCAGGCCTTGTGTTCCTACTGGTGTTTTAACTCAATTGCTGTGCCTGTTCATCCAGGCCTTGTGTCTCTAGCTGGGATTGACCTCTGTCCTCGAATGATGTGCCTGTTCATCCAGGCCTCGTGTTCCCACAAGTGTTTTAACTCAATTGCTGTGCCTGTGCATCCAGGCCTTGTGTTCCTCTGGGGATAGTGAAATAACTACAGTACCAGAGTGTAATCAAGTCTGAAGTGCTGGAAACGTTTTAAAATAAGAATATAAATACATTAAAAAAAAAAATTACTATCCGAGTATCCGTGTTCATCCAGGCCTTGTGTTCCTCCGACTGGTGTTTTAACTCCATTGCTGTGCCTGTTCATCCAGGCCTTGTGTTCCTACTGGTGTTTTAACTCAATTGCTGTGCCTGTTCATCCAGGCCTTGTGTTCCTCTGGAGATAGGGAAATACCTACAGTACCTGAGTGTAATCAAGTATGAAGTGTGTTCAAGTATCAAGTATGTTCAAGTTGTACGTTGTTTTATAGTTTATTTATTTATTTATTTATTTATTTATTTAGTGATTTTTTATATACCGGGGCACGTTAAAAACATCACCTCGGTTTACAATAAACAATAATTCAGCAACAGGCTTTACAGACAAATTGAAATAAAGTGGACATGATATATATCAAAATAACAACAACATAAAAAACAAATACAATAAACCAATGGTGACCATATTCCCTAGTTAATGGCAAGTCTAATAATAAATGGTAGTTCAGATACCAAAAAAGTCAAAATTAGCAGTGAGAAGAATAAACTCAGCATGTATGTAGCAATGATTCAGGGAGAACAGGAAAATTAATCGTCATTTCAGAAGAGTAGAGGATCATTAAGTGTAAGCTTGTTCGAACAGCCATGTTTTGAGGTTTTGCTTAAATTTATTATGGCAGGGTTCGAGACGCAGGTCTGTATTATATGTAAAGTTATATGTAAAGCCCGTTGTCTTACAGTTATATGTAAAGCCCCTTTCTTTTGGGCATCTCACTGTTCTATGTAAACCGGACTGATTTGTATATGATACCAGAACCTCGGTATTTAAAAATTAAAAATAAATAAATAAATAAATAAGTGCTGGAAACGTTTAAAATTAGAATAGACATAAATAAAAAAAAAAATTACTATCCCTGTTCATCCAGGCCTTGTGTCCCTAGGTGGGATTCACCTCTGTGCTCGACTGCTGTGCCTGTTCATCCAGGCCTTGTGTTCCCACTAGTGTTTTAACTCAATTGCTATGCCTGTTCATCCAGGCCTTGTGTCCCTAGCTGGGACTGACCTCTGTCCTCGAATGATGTGCCTGTTCATCCAGGCCTTGTGTTCCCACTAGTGTTTTAACTCAGTTGCTGTGTTTGTTCATCCAGGCCTTGTGTCCCTAGCTGGGATTGACCTCTGTCCTCGAATGATGTGCCTGTTCATCCAGGCCTTGTGTTCCCACAAGTGTTTTAACTCAATTGCTGTGCCTGTTCATCCAGGCCTTGTGTTCCCACAAGTATTTTAACTCAATTGCTGTGCCTGTTCATCCAGGCCTTGTATTCCTAGAAGTGTTTGACCTCTACGGTACAAAGTCAACTTAGGTTGATATTGCAGATTTTGACTGGAGTAGCAGTATTCTTCTTTCTGAGAGATCTTCCAATTCCTTTGTCATCAGCTGAAGTGCGTAAATCAGAATTCACTTTCTCTTATTTGAGTAAGATTTTCCCATCTGTGTTTCTATTGCCTGAGAACCGTTGGGCCCAGGGTCTGTTGAAATCTTGAAACTTACCCCAGCTGATTTCCTCCCCAGACAGGGCACAAAATCAGTGATGAAACAGCCTTTCAGTTTCAAAACATAACATTTATTGATCCACAGAAAAATCTATAATCGCCGGCAGTTTTTTCATGCATGCATACAGAGAGTAATAGCAGAAACCGAAGGAAAAAAGCAAGACTTGTTTTCCTTTAGGGAGCGAACAGAGCCGATTTACAGGATATACTGTTTCTCATGCAATAGTGTTTACTCGTCTTTCACGTGCCAAGGCTGCTTTTTTTATTCATGCAGTCATCCTTGCACACAACCTCCCCACCGCTTCAGTTGGCTTTTCCTTGATCTCCTTTTTTTTCAATTACCAGTCAGCATGGGGTAGTTATTCTAAAGCAGCAATTATCCAAATCCTCAGGACTCATATTGTTGTCAAGAAGAAGATGTATCTTTGGCCTATAAAGGACCCGAGGAGAAGCTGTGTTATTGAGGAGGAATGGACAGACATGCATTACCAGTGAGAGGGAGCTGGGAAATATTGTCTGAGAGTTGTGGCTATTGACTCATTTGAGAAACGTCTGTGCATAGAGGGGGGAATATAGTGCCACCCTTGTACTATCAATAGAGGAGAAGAGAATGGAGAAGACTGTAGGGGAGGTATGAACACTGGGACTTTTCATTCTGATAATCATTTGGGATACATTTTCTAATTATTGACAATGGAAAGAATTTGAGGATTAAATTACCTGGGGAGTTCAAACAAGGAAGGACTTGGGTTAAAAATTCTGAAGACGTTTACTGGAAGAGTAAGGTCACAAATTAATTGAATTTTACCTTGTAAGAATAAATGTGAACTCTTATTATTAAGAGCTGTAAAGCACCATAAAGTCACTTTTACAACCTACCATTACAATTGAGTTGGAAGCACACAGCTTCCAGTATCTTTATTGCTGCTCTCCATTTTATCAGTCTATCAGTGCTGTTTACAAGAAGTTGGAAGGATGACTGGGAAATAAGCAATATAAAAGGGCCTCGAACTAAGCTTCCACCCATATGCGTTGATCAGATTTGAATTAACACTTTTGGAGTATTGTGCAAGTCTGGTCAGAACTGCGATGTGAGCCTTTGGGTCCATTATTCGGGTTTTCCCACCCAAAGGGTGCACATACCTGCTATTTAATAAGCATCAAACATACAAGCATAGTTTTGCTATTATGCACACTTAAAAAGGAGGAGGTCTAGGGGCATGGCCGTCTATGCACGTAAATTGCTCTTTTAAAAGACACGAGCGCAAATTTGCCAAACTTACGTAATTTTTACACCTGCTAATTATCATCCATAAGGGATTTAAAAAATACTTATTGTGTACCACTGGCCAGGTAGGAGTTCTGGGTGAACTGTGGGGACTTCAGGCTGAAGAACCAGGAGGGTTTTAATGGCCTGGAGAAGGACTGGGAGAACTGGTAATTTCAATCACACCCGCATGTTTTAAAATATATCAGTTTATGCAAGTCCTATTTTATTTTCGCACATAAAATATATAAAGTAAAATTTAAGACTCATGCACAGGTGCACATGGACTGGGTGATTTTATAAAATATGCACACTTTATAAAATAGGCTATACGCACGAACACGCGCGCATCTGTGTGCATATGTCATCTCAAGCGTGTAAGTGGGGGAGAATTTTGGTAGCTACGCAAGCCGACATAATTACCTGTTTACCCAGTTTGTTCCCAGTTCAGCCCAGTAAAGGAAAGGACTTTCTAAACCCCCTAGTTAACTTGTTCCACTTTTAACATATTTGCCCCAAGCGTTAAAACCGCAGTGACTAACCTAGATTTTTTTGTTACACACCGTCCATAGCAGAAGTAAGGTTACGTGGTAGGGAACCGCGGTGCACACTCGTACTGTAAAAACGTGCGTACATACTTCATGGTGCAGTTCTGGCCTGTCCATGTCCCATCCCTTTTGCAGAAAACATTTTTATGTGCGCACATTTCTAGAAGAGCCTTTGGAACTATCTGGTTGAAAGCTGTGTTTTTTGTATGAGGGGTTATACTGGAGGTAGAAAGAGACTCTCCTACCCTCCAAGGTGAGGGCATTCTGGATGTGGATGCTGGTGCAGGGGTAAGAAGAGCATCTAGGAGGAGTGTCACGGATGAAGATCTGATGGTTTCCGATCCTAACTTTGATTTTTCTGATGCTGTTTCTCAGTTTTTCTATTCTGGCATTGATTTTGATTTTCAAACTCAAGTAAACTTTTTGTTATACACCAATGCTGGACTCTGTGATTTATTTTCCTCAGTGGACACAAGGACTGTGCCTGGAGAGTTTGAGTTTATTTATTTTTTTGGCTCTCCTTTTCCCTCTTGGAGGACACTCCTGCCCAGTGACTAAGACAGTGAATGGGGACTTAATGGGGATGACCATAGAGGTGACCACATCAAGGGCCCAGGAAGTTAAGCTTCCCCCAACTCCCCCCGCTCACCCGCCGGATGGACCCTGGCATTGTAGCTCCCTGTTTTCAGCCAGGAAGCCAACTGAGCTGCCTGGGAAATGTGGCTAAAATTACACGTGTTGATCACCGGCACACATGATTTTAGCTGCATTGAGGGAAGGCGGTTTTCAGAACAACAAGTTATGTCTGTTAATCGCTGTTTACTCATGGAAATGGCTTTGCAAATGATCCTCTAAAGGATCAACACAAAAGACATTGTAGCACAGGAACGTTGAAGACATCTGAAGTTGGGTTTCCTGCTTCGCTCTCTGTGAGGTGTGGGTACCCCTATTCCAATTATTAAAGGAACAGTTATGCACTTGATCTCTCATCCACATTTTCCATCTCTCTCTGACTCTCTTATTAGGCAAGGACTTTATCACTCAGTGCTGTAAGGTGATTGTGTTAAACTTAGCAAGTTTTCAGAAGCTCAGCTCTTTATTTACAAGAGTCTGCTCTCGGCAGCTTCTTTGTTAGCTGAGACGCACTTCCCTTTATATACAGAGAATGAACTTTTGTTATTCTAAGGTCACTTTCACACACAAATCATTAAAGGTGGCTCACCAACTTATTCAGGTTAGGCTTGCAGAATAATACTCACTGAGGGGCTGATGCAATAAGACGCTTGTTGAAAATGGGCACAGGTATTGAACGCCCGTTTTCCTAATGTGCACTGAGCCACATCCCCTGGGCGCCCGATGCAGTATTTAAATAAGAGCTGCGTAAAAAAGGATGCACTGGGGAGAACTCTGCGTTACTAGCTCTCAAATGCTTTGGGCGCCCACAGTTGCAATGGGTGCATAATATGAAACATAGAACATAAACATAGAAATGACGGCAGAAGAAGACCAAACGGCCCATCCACTCTGCCCAGCAAGCTTCACACTTGTTTTTCCCCCATACTTATCTGTTACTCTTGTCCCTTGTAAGTGACTTTTTTGTTCTATTTCCCTTCCACCCCGCTATGAGCGACCATTTTTATCCCCCTTCTTCTGGCTGATGTCTTTCTTATTTTTTGAGGTTGCTGAAGATGCCCATAGCTAAATGCCCCCTGCTATGGGCGTCTAAATTGTGCATCCAGAATAATTTTTTTTTTTTAAATCAAGCCAATATATATTTATTTTTCCTCACCACAAGCAGTAAATTTACGAGTGACACTAAGTAGCTGGAACCACAGACAGAATCATATCTTTTTATTTCTTATGAGCCCTTAACTCACAGATTGACTTTACACCACCTCTGGGGCTGAAGTTAAATTTGTGTGCGTTAGGCACCCAGCGATTTTCTGCATCAAAGGGCAGATTTTCAAAGCCCTACGTGCGTAAATCTGGGACGCATGTAAGTCCTGGGGCTTGAAAAAAGGGTTGGGGTGTGGGTGGGGCGGGGCGGAGCCTTCAGGCACAACGCATATTATAAATTCGGGCGTACATTTGTGCGCCCGAGCGTAGGTATTAAAATCTGGCCCCAAGGGCAATAGCTAATAACGTCATCTACATGGAATTTTCTGGGCGATGGATCCTAGTTCACTAATTTGCTGGTTTCCCCAGTTTTTGCAGTTGATAGTTCGTTGCATGGAAAGATGCTGCCTCGCCACACTTACTTGTACTGATTAGATCTGCTCATGTATGGGCTGAGGAGGCCACCGTCACAAAATCTATCATGTTACTTCGGCGGGGGCCCGTTGGGGACAGATGCTATGCTCCTGAACGCTGACCGGCTCTTGTCCAATGCTGGCCTTTCTCTCGCCCACCTTAGGCAGTTTTCTGAGTTGGCCAGGAGGTCACTGTCGGTGTGGCACTGCCTTTACTTTTTCCGAACTTACTTATTTATTCAGAACCCTTTGTTGGGCCATTGCTGTTGCTTCATGGGGTCTGCCCGCCTGGGTTTCCTGAGTCTCTAGTGGGGTGGAGACGCCTGACCTAGGACCATGCTACAGTGCAGGATGAGGAGTGGGGCCAGAGGAGGGGGAATCTGGTACCGCGTGAGTGGGGCAGGGCCCGCTCTGTGCCTCGTGGAACAATGGGGGATGTTATTGTTGGGGGCGCGATGTGTGTGCCTGCTTGGTGTGTTAGTGTGTGTGTGTGGTAGTGGGGGGGGGGGGGGGGCGGGGGGGGGGCATTTTGGATTGGACTCCTGTACAGTATGGGGCAATGTCTGAAATTTACCCCCCAGGGCCTAGGCTGGGAGCGGTGGGGGCACTGTGGCATGTGTAGTGCGGGGCCTTGGCAGGCTCCGGTTCATGACTTTATTGTTACTCATATATTATGGCACAAATTAAAATTATTACTATGAACGTGGATGGCATCCATTCCCCGGTCAAGCGAACCAAATTGTACACCATGTTTAAACGCATGAAAACACAGGTGGCGCTCCTACCGGAAACCCACTTAGGGAACGGGGAGCATGCAAAGCTATGGAGAGATTGGGTGGGTCAATCTTACTACTTCTTTTATAACCGACTACAGAGGGGGGTTGCCGTCCTTATTCATAAAAACTTGCTGTTTCAGCTTGAACGTACCTGTCAAGATGAGGAAGGCTGGTACGTTATAGCGGCGGGCACATTGTATCAAATTAAGATTGTTTTCTGTAATGTTTACGCCCCTAACATATACTCCCATGGGTTTTTTGCTTCTTTGATAAATGTACTGGCTGATTTTTCTGATTACAGTCTAGTGATGGGTGGCGATTTCATCATAGTCGGGAATAGATGACTGGACAATGCCCCACCCAAACTTCCCACTGGGAATGAAAGTACTGAGGGGATCAACTTGCTGTGCCGGGAACTACATTTGCTGGATGTTTGGTGGGTACTCCACCCACAGGACTGGGATTTTACCTTTTTTTCCCATCCGCACTGTATGTATTCTAGGCTGGACTATTTGTTAGTCTCGGATCAGTGCTTCTCTAAAGTTAAAGACGCTACCATTGGGACTATTTCCCTATCAGACCACGCTCCTGTGACGATGGTCCTTCAGTGGGGCCTAGGGACCCGACCCCCGTTCTCCTGGCGCATGTGGCCAGATCTCTATCTGGATAAGGAATTCCAAAGGTATTTACAGGCATGCTGGAAGGAGTATATTGACTGTAATATGACCTCTGAGGTATCCGCTACGACGGTGTGGGAGGCTGGGAAGGCGGTCATGCGAGGGGTGATAATCGCTTATATGGCCAAAAAAACCTGGCGATGTAATGTCAAAATCCTAAGACTTACTGAGGTCCTTAAAACCAGATGATGCTAAGGCTCACCTAGATCAGGCTTGGGAGGCACTAAATAGCCTGTTACACCAGCGAGCATCCAAATCCCTCATATATTATCAGTACCAACTATATAAGTATGGAATCTGGGCCAGCCGACTTATGTCCCACTTTGTTCGGCCTCGGAGTCACGGGTGTCCGTGGTGGGCATTCGGGACCGACATGGGGTACACCAGACCACCCCTGCTGAGATTGTTGGAGTATTACATGACCCTGTATGATACAAACTTATGAGTAAGGCGACAGCAGAATCGCTGTTTCGTGGGCTTCCTTGGCCTCGCCTTACACAAGATCAGCTGGCTATAGTAAACCGCCCTACTGGGCAGGATGGGTTTGGGTCGGAATATTACAAGATTCTACGTTTCGGTGTACTATGGGGACTTATTATGCACTAATACCCTACCAGCGGTCTCCAACCAATCTGTTATGTGGTCCTCCCTAAACCGGGTAAGGATCCTCTGGAGGTGGGGTCCTATCTCCCTATCTCCTTGCTAAATGTGGATATTAAAATCCTTGCCTCAGTCCTAGCCACCAGGTTGACCACTATTTTACCAGGTCTTATTCACAAGGACCCAACTGGGTTTGTAACGGGATGTCAAGGGGTGCGGAATGTACGACATCTGTTGGCGGCTTTGAGCTACCAGGCCGAAGCCGAAGCACTGATCCTCAGCCTCTCATGGGAGTACATCTTTTGGGTACTGTAGCAGTATGGTTTTTCAGGTGTTTATCTGCAATGGTTGCGTACCCTTTACAGTAATCCCAGTGCTACCATCCTGCTTAACGGCCTGCCTACGAGGGCTTTGCCTATCCAATGGGGACTCCAACAGAGCTGCCCTCTTTCTCCCTTGTTGTTTGTTCTGGTCTTGGAGCTCTTGGCAATATGCCTTCGACGGGAGCAGGCTATATGTGGGATTAGTGTGGATAGACACCCTCTCAAAATGGCTTTATTCACCGATGACCTCTTGCTATTCGTTGGGCAGCCCCGAACCAGCGTACCCGCTATTATTACTTTGTTTGACCACTTCCATATGGTTGCAGGTCTAAAAATAAACTAATGCTAAATCGGAGGCCTTAGCTTTAAATGCCCACCTCCCAGATACGTGGGGCAGGCCCTTCCACTTTCAGTGGGCCCCAGGTAAAATTAAATATCTAAGGGTCTGGATCCCGCGGGACTTGAAGCTTTTATATACCTTAAATATCTCTCCCTGTATTGCCAAGTTACAAATGCAATTAGCCTTATGGAAGCCATTGCCACTCTCACTTTTTGGCAGATGCACACTGGTTAAGATAGTGCTGGTGCCCGAACTTCTGTACCTTCTGCATATGATCCCCTGTTGGTTGACGGTGGGAGACATCCAATGTCTGCGCTCCAGCATACAATCCTTTTTATGGCGGGGGAAACGCGCACATCTAGCTTATACATCTATGGAGCACCCGCGGGAGCATGGAGGGCTTAATATGCCAGACGTCTGGCTTTATAATGTAGCCTGCCAACTCCGGTTTGTTGGTGAGTGTCTTACAGGGTCTTACCATTACTGAGATGCGAAGATGTTGGATTGTATGTCGACCCCTGGCTCCCCCCTGAATCTTATTCAATTGCAAGTGGAGCAGCGCCGCACTGCGAGCTACCCCAGAGTGTTGTTATATCCCTGTGTAAGAGTGTGGCGATGGGTGTGCAAGCTGAGTACCTTGTCAGGAGCTTGGTCCCTTTTAATCCCCTTTTTGAACAATGTGGAGTTTCTCCTGGGCCGAGATTGCAGTCTGGTGTTCCAATCCTGGGCAGAGAATGGGGTAATGTTTGCTTTTCACCTGTACGATTCGGAGTCTTGAATATTACTGGACTTTGCCATGCTGGCACGAACTTTCCAATTACCAGCGAAACAATTCTTCGACTTCCTTCAAGCCCGTCACTTCCTAGGCTCCTTTGCCTGGACACCTGCTATGTTGGAGGCTGAGATAAAGTTTGCCAATGCCATTTTCGACACCGCCTGTTTGACAAACACTATTATGGGCTGGAAAAAGTTGGGCCAAAGGTTTGGCTCTACCGCTCCTGCAACCCGTCTGACTAATTGGTGGTCCACAGTTCTGGCTTCCCCTGTCACTGAGCGGCAGATGGTGGTTTGGTTTCAGGATCTCTATAAATTGCTGCCTGATTTAGGCCTCCAGGAGATGCAATTTAAAATTCTACATTGCCTCTATTACGAAGATGTCCGCAAGTTTAAAATGCGGCTGGCTACGTCACCTTCATGCACAAAATGTGGTACTGCGGATGGCACATTGCTCCACCGACTAGATGACTGTCCGCTACTCCAGTCCTTTTGGCAGACGGTCCTGGCAGTGGTGGGGGATTGTATTGGTGTTCCCCTCAGTGTACATGGACGTATGGTATTAACATGCACATTGCCTAGGCTTCTTCCTGGCAGCTGATCCAAGACCAAATTTGTGCGGGTGGCTATCATGATGGCCTGTCGGACTATCCTGGCTGTTTAGACGGAGCCGTTGGCAATGCTCACGGTCAATGCCTGGTTTGGAAAAATGGCTTCCCTTGCACAATTGGAAAGACTGGATTTTTCGGCTGGGAAGAGACGGCCGGACAAGATCTACTGCACCTGCTGGGGCACTTGTTTCCATGCCTTCCCTAAGGCTCTTCAAGATGGATTGCGCCTTAATGGTTATACACACTGCAAAGGTCCTCCAAAGAAGGGAGGAGGGGGCATGGGGTAGTTAAGGTCTGACTCATGCTTGACTATGGTGTGTGTGTGGTGTTAACAGTGTGATTTGCAGGTCAACGACTGTTCAATAGGGTGTTACTGTCTTTCGGGCCAATACAGTAAAGCGCGGCCGTGGTTACCTTGTTTTTAACCTGCTTTGGACGCACATTTTGGACGCATAAGGCGGACCCGCGATTCACTATCGGCTTTTATGCGTCCTTACCGCTTGCCGAAATGTCTCCGCCTGCCGCATGTATATGATATGTTGATCGATTTAGCTATTCCCTCCGATACAGTAATGTGCGCCCAGATTATCGCCTTTTTAACCAGCTTCTTTACCGCGTCTTTAACCAGAATATTTACCGCCTACTCTGACCCTGGCATTAGTGTGGTGTTCAGTCAGCTTCGTACCGGACAGCGCCATGGACAACATGCATATTATTGCTCTGGCGCTATTTTTCATTCGGTTGAGAAGCAGAATGAGAAATGCTCGAATGAGAAATGCTCGAAATGCTCGGCAGATTGGAGAGGCCAACAGGGGAGCCCAGCAGCAAGGAGAACCCATCCAACTGGAGAACCCAGCAGCAAGTCCGGAGGAGGTATGTGTTCTGTTTGGGTGGACGCCTCTATGAATCATCCATCTCTGAGCATCTCTGAGGCTCTGGACATGGATGCCTCTACGGACGCCGGAGAAATGGGAGCCGCGCCAGGCCAGGGTTCGACTGTACCGTCCATCTCTGGGCGTCTCTTAGGCTCCGGACATGGACGTCTCTACAGAAGCCGGAGAGATGGGAGCCCTGAGGCTCCGGACATGGACGCCTCTACGAACCATCCATTTCTGCGCATCTCTGAGGCTCTGGACATGAACGCCTCTATGGACGCTGGAGAGATGGCAGCTGCGCCAGGCCAGGGTTCGACTGTACCATCCATCTCTGGGCGACTCTTAGGCTCCAGACATGGACGCCTCTATGAACCATCCATTTCTGGGCGTCTTTGAGGCTCCGGACATGGAAGCCTCTACGGACGCCGGAGAGATGGGAGCCGGGCCAGGCCAAGGTTCGACTGTACCGTCCATCTCTGGGCGTCTCTGAGGCTCCGGACATGGACGCCTCTACGAACCATCCATCTCTGGGCGTCTCTTAGGCTCTGGACATGGACGTCTCTACAGAAGCCGGAGAGATGGGAGCCGCACCAGGCCTTCATCCGGCATCAGCTAGGCGTCCTGAGGCTTCAGGGGTCCGGGGAGACATGGACGCCTCTATGGACGCCTATACGGAGCCTTCCTCCTGTCTAGAATTAGGCTGTAGTAGACGCTGAAATAAGAACACATAGCTCATTTAAGAATACAAACTTGAGAATACAGTGTTGCAGAACCTAGGTACTGTTAAATAATTTATATGTGCTGCTAGTCAAACTATCTACACCAGAGAATCCACAGTGTGGCATATGCATGTATGTACTGGGAAACTTTTTCTATTAGCCCTGCTAATAAACTAATGTCCCTGAGGCTGCTGATTGTTGTAGACACTTAAATAAGAATGCATAGCTCTTGAAAATATACAGTTGCAGATCCATGTATCCATGTATGTAATGTTACATAATTTATCTGTGCTGCTAGTCAAACTATAAATCCACAGTGTAGCATATCAATATGTACTGGGAAACCTTTTGTATTTACCTGCTAGTAAATCTATGTGCACCCGAGAATCCACAGTGTTGCATATCCATGTATGTGCTGTTAAACGATTTATCTATGTGTTCATCAATTTATTTGAATTTCTTGTGTTTGCCTCTGTTGTATTCCATGCAGGCAGAGCACCATGCCATCTGCAGGCCAGGCCATCAGCAGGCCATCAGCAGGCCAGGATGTTTCATTCGCACAGGGACAACTCTGTTTGGCATGTGTGAGCGAGATGTTGTCCGAACCTACCGGCTGAGCTCACGGGCAATCTTGTTCCTGTATGAAGATCTGCGCTTCGACCTAGACCCCCTGGCGAATCGCCACCATGCTATGCCAGGGTTGACTAAACTTCTCGGTGCCTTAAATTTCTTTGGTACCGGAAGTTTTCAAAACCCCGTGAGTGTCATTGCAGGTATGACACAGGCCTCCGTTTCACGGCATCTGTCACAGGTGTTGAAGGCCTGTGGATGAGGAAGTACATTGTCTATCCTACGGATCCAGCGGAACTGCAACATATCTGCAGTGGGTTCATGGGTATTGCGGGGATGCCGAACGTGTTGGGTGCTATCGACTGCACTCATTTTGCGTTTACCCCAAAGTCGGAGGAAAAGAGTGCGTTCCGGAATCGCAAGCACTTCCATTCCATGAATGTGCAAGTGGTTTGCGATGCACACCTTTGGATTCTAAATGTTGTAGCAAAGTATCTTGGGAGCTGCCATGATGCCTACATTCTCGCACCTTCATCTCTGGGGACCTAATTTCCAGAGGGAAAGTACGGTGAAGGTTGGCTACTTGGTAAGTGACAATGGCTACTGCCAGGGATTCTACCTGTCATGTGTTCAGGTCTGGGGAAGTTCGGGATACAATTATGTTTATGATGTAATGCTTATGATGTTAGGTGCAGCGAAGTTGTTTTTGATGCATTCCGGTTTATTGATCCTATAGGTGATGGCGGCTATGGCTTTAAGCCCTGATTGCTATCTCCACTCCAGTCCCCACGCACATTGGCCGAAAAACGCTACAATGAGGCTCATGGCAGCACCAGAAACGTGATTGAGTGCACTTCTGGAGTTCTGAAGGGCCGTTTCCGATGTCTGGATCGCTCAGGGGGAGCCCTGCAGTACAGTGCAGTGCATGCCTGCTGCATGCTACACAACATTTGTCAGAGATTCGGTGTGGATGCAGAGGTAGCTGAAAACTTTCCACCAGATCCGCCTGTGGAACTGGCAGCTGAAGCGGACAACAGTGCACGGTTTCATGAAGTCCGACGAAGGATCATTGAAAGTTATTTCTCTTGTAAGTTATTAATCATACATTTGTTTTCCTAACTGCTTATTCTGTCTTAAAGCACCACTCCTGTCTCCAGGGCCCCATACTGATGTGGCGCTTTCATTGTAGTTCATCGCTCTGATTAATTGTAGATATAAATCATTTCTCTACCTGTATGGCCTATTTACTCTTCTCTTGTTTTTGTTTCAGAAGCTGGGATGCATCTATTTAACAATCCACCCCTCAGAACATTTCACAGCAAGATGACCCCTCCATCAAACCCTTTAAAATCACAAACTTTTTCATTCTCTTCATTTTTTTTTAATGGTATTTGTTGAAGTATGAAATGTTAAAATGTTAAAACCTTGTCAACCCATTGTAACCGAAGTTTCTTTCTTTCCTCTTGTATGGACATCTAGGCCTTTTCCATCAACCAAAATATAAATAATAGTATAGGATTTTTAAATGTTGAATTTATATATCATTGGAGTGTTAAATCGAAATAAAGTTTATAAACATTGTACCGACATTTCTTTCTTTCCTTGTATGAATATCAAAGTTTTTCCCAGCAATAACAAATAATTGTGTTGTGTTTTTTAAGGTGCCATTTACATTTCATGAAGTATGACATTGGTAATGTGCGTCTACCCATTGACATTATCAACCCGGTATCTCCCCTTCCAACCGCAATGACAATGATGCTCTTATTCCCCCGTACTGCATGGTCTCGTCCCTTGCCGTACCCATCCTATCCCTCATGTATAAATCTATAACAATTTAAAAATTTGATATTATGCTATGTTGTAATACTGTCAACTTTGATTACTTAACCTTTTTGGACATTTTTAGTGCTGATGTTAGGGGTGTGCATTCGTTTTGAACGCATATGTAAAACGCAACTTATTATTTTTTTTAACTTAAAAAAAGTGATGATGCGCAACGCATCGCGACTTCCAACGTATTCAACATAGCTAAGTTGAATACGTTGAACCGCGAGGCGCACTTTTCTCGCCGCCATTAGCTGCGAGCTCGGAGCCCCGGATTAGCACAGAATGGCGGCGCCCCTGCGGTAACCATGCCAACCTGTCTGACCCTTTCCTGTGAGTCGCAGTGACTCACAGGAAAGGGTCGGACAGGTCGGCATGGATACCGGAATGCAGCGAATCTGCGTTCACGTTTTCAGAGTGGCACTGAATGCAGCGAATCGCGCTGCCATTCAGTGCTCTCTGAGGATTTTACTCACGAGCCAGAACTATATAAGCAGCAGCACGAGGACTCACGCACATTTCCAGTGATTCTGTGGGGAGGTGGTGGGCTGGGTGGCAGGCTCAGGCAGGCAGGCAGGCAGGCAAGCAGAAATAGAACCAGAAGCAGAACCAGAACCAGATTTGATAGACAACACAGAACAGATTCTGTGTTAGGCTAGGAAAGGAAAGAAAAATATTCCTGGTCTTGCATTAGTGGCAGGGGTCAGCTACAGTCACTAGTATTCCTATTCCTGTTTCTTTCAAGCAGTGTAGTGGTCTAGTCAGCTAGCAGTGACCAAGTATACTATTTACCATTGAGGGTGTTGGGCTGGCTTGGAGAGAGATATTAATATTTTCAATGTCATCCATGTTCCTGGAGTGAAAAAAATTCCTGCTTTATTAAATTCCAATTACTTAGTCTGTCAGTGCAGTGGGCATTTTAAACAGACTGAACATTGTCCTTGAGTGGGTATGTTCATTTGGGAATTTTAAACAGACTTAACAACATTGTTATTGAGAGTGAGTCTGTTCATCTTGGTATTTCAAACAGACTCAACGCATTGTCCTTGAGTGGGTCTGTGCTGGGAAGTGCCTGGGCCGCAGAACTCTGCCTCTTATCTGCTTAAAAGCAAGCTAGTTCTGTGTGTACTGCACACACACACACACACACACACACACACACTGAGTGCACTGCCAGGCAGGCAGTGAGACAGTGGGCAGTGGGCATTTTAAACAGACTGAACATTGTCCTTCAGTGAGTCTGTTCATTTGGGAATTTTAAACAGACTTAACAACATTGTTATTGAGAGTGAGTCTGTTCATCTTGGTATTTTCAAACAGACTCAACGCATTGTCCTTGAGTGGGTCTATGCTGGGAAGTGCCTGGGCCGCAGTACTCTGTCTCTTATCTGCTTAAAAGCAAGCTAGTTCTGTGTGCACTGCACACAAACACACACACATTGAGTGCACTGCCAGGCAGGCAGTGAGGCAGTGGGCATTTTAAACAGACTGAACATTGTCCTTCAGTGGGTCTGTTCATTTGGGAATTTTAAACAGACTTAACAACATTGTTATTGAGAGTGAGTCTGTTCATCTTGGTATTTTCAAACAGACTCAACGCATTGTCCTTGAGTGGGTCTGTGCTGGGAAGTGCCTGGGCCGCAGTACTCTGCCTCTTATCTGCTTAAAAGCAAGCTAGTTCTGTGTGCACTGGACACACACACACACACACATTGAGTGCACTGCCAGGCAGGCAGTGAGGCAGTGGGCATTTTAAACAGACTGAACATTGTCCTTCAGTGGGTCTGTTCATTTGGGAATTTTAAACAGACTGAACATTGTTATTGAGTAGGGATGTGAATCGTTTTTTGACGATTTAAAATAACGTCCGATATATTTTAACTCGTCAAAAATCATTAGAGCCGTGATACAATAACAATTCCCCCGATTTATCATAAAAAAATCGTAAATCGGGGGAAGGGGGAAGGGGGAGGGCGAAAAAACCGGCACACTCAAAAAACCCTAAAACCCACCCCGACCCTTTAAAATAAATCCCCCACCCTCCCGAACCCCCCCAAAATGCCTTAAATTACCTGGGGTCCAGAGGAAGGGTCCCGCTGTGATCTTCCACTCTCGGACCTCCGGTGCTTGTAGAAATGGCGCCGGCGCTACCTTTGGTTTTTCCGTACGGAAAAACGATTCGCGGCAGGAGATTGCTCCCGGACCCCCGCTGGACCCCCAGGGACTTTTGGCCAGCTTGGGGGGGCCTCCTGACCCCCACAAGACTTGCCAAAAGTCCAGCGGGGGTCCGGAACGACCTCCTGCAGTCGAATCGTGTTGTCTATGGCCGGCGCCGGCCGTAGACAACAATCTCCTGCCGCGAATTGTTTTTCCGTACGGAAAAACCAAAGGTAGCACCGGCGCCATTTCTACAAGCACCGGAGGTCCAAGAGTGGAAGATCACAGCGGGACCCTTCCTCTGGACCCCAGGTAATTTAAGGCATTTTGGGGGGGTTCGGGAGGGTGGGGGATTTATTTAAAGTGTCGGGGTGGGTTTTAGGGTTTTTTTAGTGTGCCGGTTTTCCCGCCCTCCCCCCACTGGACCCCAGGTAATTTAAGGCATTTTGGGGGGGTTCAGGAGGGTGGGGGATTTATTTTAAAGGGTCGGGTGGGTTTTAGGGATGTTTTAGTGTGCCGGTTTTCGATTTTCACGATATTTAAAAAACCCCAACGGCGACGATCCGATTCCCTCCCCCTTCCAGCCGAAATCGATCGTTAAGACGATCGATCACACGATTCACATCTCTATTATTGAGTCAGTCTGTTCATTTATGTATTTTAAACAGACAGAACATTGTTATTGAGTGAGTCTGTTCATTTTGGTATTTTAAACAGACAGTGAACATTGTTCTTGAGTGGGTCTGTTCATTTTGGTATTTTAAACAGACTGAACATTGTGATTGAGTCAGTCTGTTCATTTTGGTATTTTAAACAGACTGAACATTGTTATTGAGTGAGTCTGTTCATTTTGGTACTTTAAACAGACAGTGAACATTGTTCTTGAGTGGGTCTGTTCATTCTGGTATTTTAAACAGACAGTGAACATTGTTCTTGAGTGGGTCTGTTCATTTTGGTATTTTAAACAGACTGAACATTGTTATTGAGTCAGTCTGTTCATTTTGGTATTTTAAACAGACAGTGAACATTGTTCTTGAGTGGGGCTGTTCATTTTGGTATTTTAAACAGACAGTGAACATTGTTCTTGAGTGGGTCTGTTCATTTTGGTATTTTAAACAGACAGTGAACATTGTTCTTGAGTGGGTCTGTTCATTTTGGTATTTTAAACAGACAGTGAACATTGTTATTGAGTGAGTCTGTTCATTTTGGTATTTTAAACAGACTGAACATTGTTATTGAGTGAGTGTTCATTTTGGTATTTTAAACAGACTGAACATTGTTTTTGAGTGAGTCTGTTCATTTTGGTATTTTAAACAGACAGTGAACATTGTTCTTGAGTGGGTCTGTTCATTTTGGTATTTTAAACAGACTGAACATTGTTATTGAGTCAGTCTGTTCATTTTGGTATTTTAAACAGACAGTGAACATTGTTCTTGAGTGGGTCTGTTCATTTTGGTATTTTAAACAGACTGAACATTGTTATTGAGTGGGTCTGTTCATTTTGGTATTTTAAACAGACTGAACATTGTTATTGAGTGAGTCTGTTCATTTTGGTATTTTAAACAGACAGTGAACATTGTTCTTGAGTGGGTCTGTTCATTTTGGTATTTTAAACAGACAGTGAACATTGTTCTTGAGTGGGTCTGTTCATTTTGGTATATTAAACAGACAGTGAACATTGTTCTTGAGTGGGTCTGTTCATTTTGGTATTTTAAACAGACTGAACATTTGTATTGAGTGAGTCTGTTCATTTTGGTAGTTTAAACAGACAGTGAACATTGTTCTTGAGTGGGTCTGTTCATTTTGGTATTTTAAACAGACTGAACATTTGTATTGAGTGAGTCTGTTCATTTTGGTAGTTTAAACAGACAGTGAACATTGTTCTTGAGTGGGTCAGTTCATTTTAGTGCTTTAAACAGACCGAACATTGTTCTTGAGTGGGTCTGTTCATTTGGGAATTTTAAACAGACTGAACATTATTATTGTGGGACAGTGGGCAGTGTTACCACATAAAATCATCCATAATGTCAGGGAAAGAGAGATGCAATCGACTTATTGGGACTGGCAGCGGAGGCACTGCAAAAGACACAAGTGCAACACCACCAGTACAGCTAAAAAGGCAACTGTCGCAATCTAAACTCTTTGTAGGGGATGGCAGTTCCATGGCAAAAAAAAAAACGAAATCGGCCCATGATACTTCCCCATCGCCACCACTTGTTTCTGGCCCTGTAGTTTTGGAGGAGAGGGAAGGGGAGGCAGAGTCAAGCCCGACAAAATTTAGACACCCAAGAGCAGCCGGGGGACAGAAGTCTCAACTAAGACTTAGCGGTCACAAGGTAGCGCTGGCACTGTTAGCTTCTGATTCAGAAGAAGAATCTTCTTGGGTGGGATTCTCATCAGAAACGGAAGAAGTAGTAGCTGACGAATCTTCGGTAGAATCAGTTAGCCTCCACCTCCAGAATTGTGCAGCAGGGGAGAGATTACAGTGATATCGAGGAGGAGGAAGAGGTGTCAGAAGGGAGACAGAGGGTGACGACTGGTGCCCCCGCTGGCATTGCTTCTCAGGGTGCACCACCCACTAGTACCTCAACTCCAGTGCCAGCATCCACCCCCAAGGTGGTAAAGAGAGGAGGATCAGAAAAGAAATCTCCGATCTGGAAACATTTTAAAACGACAGAAGACCTGCGTTATGCTCGGTGTAATTACTGTGCCAGGGATATTAGCAGAGGCAAGCAAATGGGACATCTATCAAATTTTGGCATGAACCATCATATTAAGAGGCAACACCCAACAAGATTACTGCCATCTGGGGATGGTGGCAGTTTCAGTCGGGGGACCCCTTTCAAGCAGTGTGCAGTGGTAGGAAAGCAGCAGAGTCAGCCCACGCCCTCATACCCTTCTAGCAGTCAGGCGGCAGGCCAGCAATCCAGTGACATGTGGCAGAAGCGACAAACCACCATGGAGGAAATGGGGTGGAGTGCGGTAACGCTATCCCGGGGTAGGAGGCAGGCAGCCTCAAAAGTTGTAACCAGGAGCATTGGGGAAATGATTGCCCTTGATGACCAGCCCTTGCAGTTAGTGGAGAAAGTGGGTTTCAAGCATTTTTTGAAGGTCGTACTTCCAAATTACAAAGTCCCCTCCAGAACCACATTTAGTAGAAAGGTCATCCCCAGCCTGTACAAGCAGTGTCGCAGTCGCTTGCAAGCACTGCTAGGTAAGGCAGACGGAAGAGTGCATTTCACCTGCGATATCTGGACCGCCATGAATGCTGCACACTCTTACCTCTCTCTGACAGCACACTGGTGGGACATGGCAGAGGCAGGGGCAGCCAGCAGCTCTATTACTGAACAAGCATCAGGGTGGAGGTGGGCTTTACTGAACACCCACCTGACGGACCATTCCCATACCGCTGCCAATATTCTAGCATGCATCAGAAAGATGCTGGCGAGCTGGAAAGTACACCAGCGAGACAGTAAAACGCGGGCAGGGTTTTTTGTCACAGACAACGGTGCAAACATGGTTAAGGCAATAAGCGATGGGCGGTTTAAGAACATCCGATGTTTTGCACACACTCTGCATCTGGTAGTGAAGTCAGCTCTGGGCTTGGAGTCCAATGACAAGGAGAATGAATACCTGCGTAGGTTAATACAGAAATGCAGGAACATAGCAGCACACTTCCACAGAAGTGTCAAGGCGGGGCAGGTTCTCCGACAAAAGCAGACTGATTTGGAGATGCCTCAGAAGCGTCTCATTCAAGACATTGCCACCCGGTGGAATTCCACCTTTATGATGCTGGAGAGGTTACTGGAGCTGCAGACACCCCTTCATGAACTTTCTGGTAGAATGGACATAGGTGTGCAGAATCCCCTAGGGCATCGCGATTGGTTAGTCATGAGTCAGCTGGTAAAAATCCTGCAGCCCTTCAAGGATGTCACGGAGGAGCTGAGTTCCAGAAGTGCCACCTTGGCTGACATCATCCCTATAGTTAAATTCCTGGATAACCATTTGGAGGCCTTTAAACAGCAAGAGGGAATGACTGCTGAGGTGCTGCAGTGTCTGGACGTTTTGCAGCAGCAGGTGAAAGACAGATTAAGGCATTTAACAGAGGACAGCACATACATGCTCACCTCTGTCTGTGATCCCCGTGTGAAAGGTAAACTCGCCCTACAGACCAGTTGTCTGTCATATTTTATTTATTTATTTATTTATTTATTTCGGGTTTTTATATACCGGCATTCGAGAACGCAGTCCCATCATGCTGGTTCACATAAAAAACAAGGGTGCATCGTAAACAAAACTAAAACAATGGTGCGGAAAAAGGCAGTTACATATAACAGGGAGAATAGAACTTGGCAGAGAGAGAAGAGAAAGGACAGGTTATTAATTCAAACATGTAAACAATAGTGTAAAATAATATACAAATATGTGAAGGATCTGCTGTTAGGTAAGGTCCGTGAACAGGAGCGCCATAGGCGCAAACAGAGTCAGATTAGGCTTGAAGCAGAGGTGGAAACAGCAGGCACGTCACAGAGTTGTGCTGCTAGCCCAGGCAGGAGAAGCACTGTGTCAGTGACAGATAGTACCTCCTCCTCCACGTCAGACCGCCCAAGGCATGTTGGCCATAAAGATTCATCAGTTGTGCAACGGGCGAGAGAGAAAGTAGCTGGATTGAGTGACTCTGAGCCCTCCCAAGCACAGGAGGAGGCAGCAGCACAGCTGTCAGTGACATGGTATCTCTCAGAGCCGATAGAGAACATGCAGACAGATCCGCTGGCATATTGGGCACACAAGTCCACTGTCTGGCCACACCTAGCCAAAGTGGCTGAACGATATCTGTCATGTCCACCAACCAGTGTGCCCAGTGAACGTGTCTTTTCAATGACAGGGGATATCATGAGCCCTCACCGCTCAAGGCTGGCACCAGAGTTGATGGAAATGCTAGTGTTTGTGAAAGTAAACCTGCCATTGCTTGGCTTTCCAAATTTTCCTTGTGAACGGCAAGATGAATAAAAGCTATTGAAAGCCTTGCAGCAGCTCCAATTGCCTCCTATGCTCAAGATAATGTAAGCACTGCAGCACATGTTCTTGACATGAATCGCTGTGCCTGACCGGTGTCTACTGTGCAGCCCTTGTGTTCCTACAAGTGTTATACCTCGATTGCTGTGCCTGTTCATCCAGGCCTTGTGTCCCTAGCTGGGATTGACCTCTGTCCTCGAATGATGTGCCTGTTCATCCAGGCCTTGTGTTCCCACTAGTGTTTTAACTCAATTGTTGTGCCTGTTCATCCAGGCCTTGTGTCCCTAGCTGGGATTGACCTCTGTCCTCGACTGCTGTGCCTGTTCATCCAGGCCTTGTGTCCCTAGGTAGGATTGACCTCTGTCCTCGACTGCTGCGCCTGTTCATCCAGGCCTTGTGTTCCCACAAGTGTTTTAACTCGATTGATGTGCCTGTTCATCCAGGTGTTCCTACCAGTGTTTTAACTCGATTGCTATGCCTGTTCATCCAGGCCTTGTGTCCCTAGATGGGATTGACCTCTGTGCTCGACTGCTGCGCCTGTTCATCCAGGCCTTGTGTCCCTAGGTGGGATTGACCGCTGTGCCTGTTCATCCAGGCCTTGTGTTCCTACTGGTGTTTTAACTCAATTGCTGTGCCTGTTCATCCAGGCCTTGTGTCCCTAGGTGGGATTGACCTCTGTCCTCAAATGATGTGCCTGTTCATCCAGGTCTTGTGTTCCCACAAGTGTTTTAACTCAATTGCTGTGCCTGTTCATCCAGGCCTTGTGTCCCTAGCTGGGATTGACCTCTGTCCTCAAATGATGTGCCTGTTCATCCAGGTCTTGTGTTCCCACAGGTGTTTTAACTCCATTGCTGTGCCTGTTCATCCAGGCCTTGTGTCTCTAGGTGGGATTGACCTCTGTCCTCGAATGATGTGCCTGTTCATCCAGGCCTTGTGTTCCTCTGGGGATAGGGAAATACCTACAGTACCTGAGTGTAATCAAGTATGAAGTGTGTTCAAGTATCAAGTATGTTCAAGTTGTACATTGTTTTATAGTTTATTTATTTATTTATTTAGTGATTTTTTTATATACCGGGGCACGTTAAAAACATCACCTCGGTTTACAATAAACAATAATTCAGCAACAGGCTTTACAGACAAATTGAAATAAAGTGGACATGATATATATCAAAATAACAACAACATAAAAAACAAATACAATAAACCAATGGTGACCATATTCCCTAGTTAATGGCAAGTCTAATAATAAATGGTAGTTCAGATACCAAAAAAGTCAAAATTAGTAGTGAGAAGGATAAACTCAGCGTGTAGCAATGATTCAGGGAGAACAGGAAAAGTAATCGGCATTTCAGAAGAGTAGAGGATCATTGAGTGTAAGCTTGTACGAACAGCCATGTATTGAGGTTTTGCTTAAATTTATTATGGCAGGGTTCGAGAAGCAGGTCTGTGTTATATGTAAAGTTATATGTAAAGCCCGTTGTCTTACAGTTATATGTAAAGCCCCTTCCTTTTGTGCATCTCACTGTTCTATGTAAACCGGACTGATTTGTATATGATACCAGAACCTCGGTATTTAAAAATAAAAAATAAAAAATAAGTGCTGGAAACATTTTAAAATTAGAATAGACATAAATAACAAAAAAAAAAAATTACTATCCCTGTTCATCCAGGCCTTGTGTTCCCACAGGTGTTTTAACTCCATTGCTGTGCCTGTTCATCCAGGCCTTGTGTTCCTACTGGTGTTTTAACTCAATTGCTGTGCCTGTTCATCCAGGCCTTGTGTCCCTAGCTGAGATTGACCTCTGTCCTCGAATGATGTGCCTGTTCATCCAGGCCTTGTGTTCCCACAAGTGTTTTAACTCAATTGCTGTGCCTGTTCATCCAGGCCTTGTGTCCCTAGCTGGGATTGACCTCTGTCCTCGAATGATGTGCCTGTTCATCCAGGCCTTGTGTTCCCACAAGTGTTTTAACTCAATTGCTGTGCCTGTTCATCCAGGCCTTGTGTCCCTAGTTGGGATTGACCTCTGTCCTCGAATGATGTGCCTGTTCATCCAGGCCTTGTGTTCCTACTGGTGTTTTAACTCAATTGCTGTGCCTGTTCATCCAGGCCTTGTGTCCCTAGCTGGGATTGACCTCTGTCCTCGAATGATGTGCCTGTTCATCCAGTCCTTGTGTTCCCACAGGTGTTTTAACTCCATCGCTGTGCCTGTTCATCCAGGCCTTGTGTTCCCACAGGTGTTTTAACTCCATTGCTGTGCCTGTTCATCCAGGCCTTGTGTTCCTACTGGTGTTTTAACTCAATTGCTGTGCCTGTTCATCCAGGCCTTGTGTTCCCACAGGTGTTTTAACTCCATTGCTGTGCCTGTTCATCCAGGCCTTGTGTTCCTACTGGTGTTTTAACTCAATTGCTGTGCCTGTTCATCCAGGCCTTGTGTTCCTACTGGTGTTTTAACTCAATTGCTGTGCCTGTTCATCCAGGCCTTGTGTCCCTAGCTGGGATTGACCTCTGTCCTCGAATGATGTGCCTGTTCATCCAGTCCTTGTGTTCCCACAGGTGTTTTAACTCCATTGCTGTGCCTGTTCATCCAGGCCTTGTGTTCCCACAGGTGTTTTAACTCCATTGCTGTGCCTGTTCATCCAGGCCTTGTGTTCCTACTGGTGTTTTAACTCAATTGCTGTGCCTGTTCATCCAGGCCTTGTGTTCCCACAGGTGTTTTTAACTCCATTGCTGTGCCTGTTCATCCAGGCCTTGTGTTCCTACTGGTGTTTTAACTCAATTGCTGTGCCTGTTCATCCAGGCCTTGTGTTCCTACTGGTGTTTTAACTCAATTGCTGTGCCTGTTCATCCAGGCCTTGTGTCCCTAGCTGGGATTGACCTCTGTCCTCGAATGATGTGCCTGTTCATCCAGTCCTTGTGTTCCCACAGGTGTTTTAACTCCATCGCTGTGCCTGTTCATCCAGGCCTTGTGTTCCCACAGGTGTTTTAACTCCATTGCTGTGCCTGTTCATCCAGGCCTTGTGTTCCTACTGGTGTTTTAACTCAATTGCTGTGCCTGTTCATCCAGGCCTTGTGTTCCCACAGGTGTTTTAACTCCATTGCTGTGCCTGTTCATCCAGGCCTTGTGTTCCTACTGGTGTTTTAACTCAATTGCTGTGCCTGTTCATCCAGGCCTTGTGTTCCTACTGGTGTTTTAACTCAATTGCTGTGCCTGTTCATCCAGGCCTTGTGTCCCTAGCTGGGATTGACCTCTGTCCTCGAATGATGTGCCTGTTCATCCAGTCCTTGTGTTCCCACAGGTGTTTTAACTCCATCGCTGTGCCTGTTCATCCAGGCCTTGTGTTCCTACCGGTGTTTTAACTCCATTGCTGTGCCTGTTCATCCAGGCCTTGTGTTCCTACTGGTGTTTTAACTCAATTGCTGTGCCTGTTCATCCAGGCCTTGTGTTCCCACAGGTGTTTTAACTCCATTGCTGTGCCTGTTCATCCAGGCCTTGTGTTCCTACTGGTGTTTTAACTCCATTGCTGTGCCTGTTCATCCAGGCCTTGTGTTCCTACTGGTGTTTTAACTCAATTGCTGTGCCTGTTCATCCAGGCCTTGTGTCCCTAGCTGGGATTGACCTCTGTCCTCGAATGATGTGCCTGTTCATCCAGGCCTTGTGTTCCCACAAGTGTTTTAACTCAATTGCTGTGCCTGTTCATCCAGGCCTTGTGTTCCTACTGGTGTTTTAACTCAATTGCTGTGCCTGTTCATCCAGGCCTTGTGTCTCTAGCTGGGATTGACCTCTGTCCTCGAATGATGTGCCTGTTCATCCAGGCCTCGTGTTCCCACAAGTGTTTTAACTCAATTGCTGTGCCTGTGCATCCAGGCCTTGTGTTCCTCTGGGGATAGTGAAATAACTACAGTACCAGAGTGTAATCAAGTCTGAAGTGCTGGAAACGTTTTAAAATAAGAATATAAATACATTAAAAAAAAAAATTACTATCCGAGTATCCGTGTTCATCCAGGCCTTGTGTTCCTCCGACTGGTGTTTTAACTCCATTGCTGTGCCTGTTCATCCAGGCCTTGTGTTCCTACTGGTGTTTTAACTCAATTGCTGTGCCTGTTCATCCAGGCCTTGTGTTCCTCTGGAGATAGGGAAATACCTACAGTACCTGAGTGTAATCAAGTATGAAGTGTGTTCAAGTATCAAGTATGTTCAAGTTGTACGTTGTTTTATAGTTATTATTTATTTATTTATTTAGTGATTTTTTATATACCGGGGCACGTTAAAAACATCACCTCGGTTTACAATAAACAATAATTCAGCAACAGGCTTTACAGACAAATTGAAATAAAGTGGACATGATATATATCAAAATAACAACAACATAAAAAACAAATACAATAAACCAATGGTGACCATATTCCCTAGTTAATGGCAAGTCTAATAATAAATGGTAGTTCAGATACCAAAAAAGTCAAAATTAGCAGTGAGAAGGATAAACTCAGCATGTATGTAGCAATGATTCAGGGAGAACAGGAAAATTAATCGTCATTTCAGAAGAGTAGAGGATCATTAAGTGTAAGCTTGTTCGAACAGCCATGTTTTGAGGTTTTGCTTAAATTTATTATGGCAGGGTTCGAGACGCAGGTCTGTATTATATGTAAAGTTATATGTAAAGCCCGTTGTCTTACAGTTATATGTAAAGCCCCTTTCTTTTGGGCATCTCACTGTTCTATGTAAACCGGACTGATTTGTATATGATACCAGAACCTCGGTATTTAAAAATTAAAAATAAATAAATAAATAAATAAGTGCTGGAAATGTTTAAAATTAGAATAGACATAAATAAAAAAAAAAATTACTATCCCTGTTCATCCAGGCCTTGTGTCCCTAGGTGGGATTCACCTCTGTGCTCGACTGCTGTGCCTGTTCATCCAGGCCTTGTGTTCCCACTAGTGTTTTAACTCAATTGCTATGCCTGTTCATCCAGGCCTTGTGTCCCTAGCTGGGACTGACCTCTGTCCTCGAATGATGTGCCTGTTCATCCAGGCCTTGTGTTCCCACTAGTGTTTTAACTCAGTTGCTGTGTTTGTTCATCCAGGCCTTGTGTCCCTAGCTGGGATTGACCTCTGTCCTCGAATGATGTGCCTGTTCATCCAGGCCTTGTGTTCCCACAAGTGTTTTAACTCAATTGCTGTGCCTGTTCATCCAGGCCTTGTGTTCCCACAAGTATTTTAACTCAATTGCTGTGCCTGTTCATCCAGGCCTTGTATTCCTAGAAGTGTTTGACCTCTACGGTACAAAGTCAACTTAGGTTGATATTGCAGATTTTGACTGGAGTAGCAGTATTCTTCTTTCTGAGAGATCTTCCAATTCCTTTGTCATCAGCTGAAGTGCGTAAGTCAGAATTCACTTTCTCTTATTTGAGTAAGATTTTCCCATCTGTGTTTCTATTGCCTGAGAACCGTTGGGCCCAGGGTCTGTTGAAATCTTGAAACTTACCCCAGCTGATTTCCTCCCCAGACAGGGCACAAAATCAGTGATGAAACAGCCTTTCAGTTTCAAAACATAACATTTATTGATCCACAGAAAAATCTATAATCGCCGGCAGTTTTTTCATGCATGCATACAGAGAGTAATAGCAGAAACCGAAGGAAAAAAGCAAGACTTGTTTTCCTTTAGGGAGCGAACAGAGCCGATTTACAGGATATACTGTTTCTCATGCAATAGTGTTTACTCGTCTTTCACGTGCCAAGGCTGCTTTTTTTATTCATGCAGTCATCCTTGCACACAACCTCCCCACCGCTTCAGTTGGCTTTTCCTTGATCTCCTTTTTTTTCAATTACCAGTCAGCATGGGGTAGTTATTCTAAAGCAGCAATTATCCAAATCCTCAGGACTCATATTGTTGTCAAGAAGAAGATGTATCTTTGGCCTATAAAGGACCCGAGGAGAAGCTGTGTTATTGAGGAGGAATGGACAGACATGCATTACCAGTGAGAGGGAGCTGGGAAATATTGTCTGAGAGTTGTGGCTATTGACTCATTTGAGAAACGTCTGTGCATAGAGGGGGGAATATAGTGCCACCCTTGTACTATCAATAGAGGAGAAGAGAATGGAGAAGACTGTAGGGGAGGTATGAACACTGGGACTTTTCATTCTGATAATCATTTGGGATACATTTTCTAATTATTGACAATGGAAAGAATTTGAGGATTAAATTACCTGGGGAGTTCAAACAAGGAAGGACTTGGGTTAAAAATTCTGAAGACGTTTACTGGAAGAGTAAGGTCACAAATTAATTGAATTTTACCTTGTAAGAATAAATGTGAACTCTTATTATTAAGAGCTGTAAAGCACCATAAAGTCACTTTTACAACCTACCATTACAATTGAGTTGGAAGCACACAGCTTCCAGTATCTTTATTGCTGCTCTCCATTTTATCAGTCTATCAGTGCTGTTTACAAGAAGTTGGAAGGATGACTGGGAAATAAGCAATATAAAAGGGCCTCGAACTAAGCTTCCACCCATATGCGTTGATCAGATTTGAATTAACACTTTTGGAGTATTGTGCAAGTCTGGTCAGAACTGCGATGTGAGCCTTTGGGTCCATTATTCGGGTTTTCCCACCCAAAGGGTGCACATACCTGCTATTTAATAAGCATCAAACATACAAGCATAGTTTTGCTATTATGCACACTTAAAAAGGAGGAGGTCTAGGGGCATGGCCGTCTATGCACGTAAATTGCTCTTTTAAAAGACACGAGCGCAAATTTGCCAAACTTACGTAATTTTTACACCTGCTAATTATCATCCATAAGGGATTTAAAAAATACTTATTGTGTACCACTGGCCAGGTAGGAGTTCTGGGTGAACTGTGGGGACTTCAGGCTGAAGAACCAGGAGGGTTTTAATGGCCTGGAGAAGGACTGGGAGAACTGGTAATTTCAATCACACCCGCATGTTTTAAAATATATCAGTTTATGCAAGTCCTATTTTATTTTCGCACATAAAATATATAAAGTAAAATTTAAGACTCATGCACAGGTGCACATGGACTGGGTGATTTTATAAAATATGCACACTTTATAAAATAGGCTATACGCACGAACACGCGCGCATCTGTGTGCATATGTCATCTCAAGCGTGTAAGTGGGGGAGAATTTTGGTAGCTACGCAAGCCGACATAATTACCTGTTTACCCAGTTTGTTCCCAGTTCAGCCCAGTAAAGGAAAGGACTTTCTAAACCCCCTAGTTAACTTGTTCCACTTTTAACATATTTGCCCCAAGCGTTAAAACCGCAGTGACTAACCTAGATTTTTTTGTTACACACCGTCCATAGCAGAAGTAAGGTTACGTGGTAGGGAACCGCGGTGCACACTCGTACTGTAAAAACGTGCGTACATACTTCATGGTGCAGTTCTGGCCTGTCCATGTCCCGTCCCTTTTGCAGAAAACATTTTTATGTGCGCACATTTCTAGAAGAGCCTTTGGAACTATCTGGTTGAAAGCTGTGTTTTTTGTAAGAGGGGTTATACTGGAGGTAGAAAGAGAGTCTCCTACCCTCCAAGGTGAGGGCATTCTGGATGTGGATGCTGGTGCAGGGGTAAGAAGAGCATCTAGGAGGAGTGTCACGGATGAAGATCTGATGGTTTCCGATCCTAACTTTGATTTTTCTGATGCTGTTTCTCAGTTTTTCTATTCTGGCATTGATTTTGATTTTCAAACTCAAGTAAACTTTTCGTTGAACATCATTGCTGGACTCTGTGATTTATTTTCCTCAGTGGACACAAGGACTGTGCCTGGAGAGTTTGAGTTTATTTATTTTTTGGGTCTCCTTTTCCCTCTTGGAGGACACTCCTGCCCAGTGACTAAGACAGTGAATGGGGACTTAATGGGGATGACCATAGAGGTGACCACATCAAGGGCCCAGGAAGTTAAGCTTCCCCCAACTCCCCCCGCCCACCCGCCGGATGGACCCTGGCATTGTAGCTCCCTGTTTTCAGCCAGGAAGCCAACTGAGCTGCCTGGGAAATGTGGCTAAAATTACACGTGTTGATCACCGGCACACATGATTTTAGCTGCATTGAGGGAAGGCGGTTTTCAGAACAACAAGTTATGTCTGTTAATCGCTGTTTACTCATGGAAATGGCTTTGCAAATGATCCTCTAAAGGATCAACACAAAAGACATTGTAGCACAGGAACGTTGAAGACATCTGAAGTTGGGTTTCCGGCTTCGCTCTCTGTGAGGTGTGGGTACCCCTATTCCAATTATTAAAGGAACAGTTATGCACTTGATCTCTCATCCACATTTTCCATCTCTCTCTGACTCTCTTATTAGGCAAGGACTTTATCACTCAGTGCTGTAAGGTGATTGTGTTAAACTTAGCAAGTTTTCAGAAGCTCAGCTCTTTATTTACAAGAGTCTGCTCTCGGCAGCTTCTTTGTTAGCTGAGACGCACTTCCCTTTATATACAGAGAATGAACTTTTGTTATTCTAAGGTCACTTTCACACACAAATCATTAAAGGTGGCTCACCAACTTATTCAGGTTAGGCTTGCAGAATAATATACTCACTGAGGGGCTGATGCAATAAGACGCTTGTTGAAAATGGGCACAGGTATTGAACGCCCATTTTCCTAATGTGCACTCAGCCACATCCCCTGGGCGCCCGATGCAGTATTTAAATAAGAGCTGCGTAAAAAAGGATGCACTGGGGAGAACTCTGCGTTACTAGCTCTCAAATGCTTTGGGCGCCCACAGTTGCAATGGGTGCATAATATGAAACATAGAACATAAACATAGAAATGACGGCAGAAGAAGACCAAACGGCCCATCCACTCTGCCCAGCAAGCTTCACACTTGTTTTTCCCCCATACTTATCTGTTACTCTTGTCCCTTGTAAGTGACTTTTTTGTTCTATTTCCCTTCCACCCCGCTATGAGCGACCATTTTTATCCCCCTTCTTCTGGCTGATGTCTTTCTTATTTTTTGAGGTTGCTGAAGATGCCCATAGCTAAATGCCCCCTGCTATGGGCGTCTAAATTGTGCATCCAGAATAATTTTTTTTTTTTTAAATCAAGCCAATATATATTTATTTTTCAACACCACAAGCAGTAAATTTACGAGTGACACTAAGTAGCTGGAACCACAGACAGAATCATATCTTTTTATTTCTTATGAGCCCTTAACTCACAGATTGACTTTACACCACCTCTGGGGCTGAAGTTAAATTTGTGTGCGTTAGGCACCCAGCGATTTTCTGCATCAAAGGGCAGATTTTCAAAGCCCTACGTGAGTAAATCTGGGACGCATGTAAGTCCTGGGGCTTGAAAAAAGGGTTGGGGTGTGGGTGGGGCGGGGCGGAGCCTTCAGGCACAGCGCATATTATAAATTCGGGCGTACATTTGTGCGCCCGAGCGTAGGTATTAAAATCTGGCCCCAAGGGCAATAGCTAATAACGTCATCTACATGGAATTTTCTGGGCGATGGATCCTAGTTCACTAATTTGCTGGTTTCCCCAGTTTTTGCAGTTGATAGTTCGTTGCATGGAAAGATGCTGCCTCGCCACACTTACTTGTACTGATTAGATCTGCTCATGTATGGGCTGAGGAGGCCACCGTCACAAATCTATCATGTTACTTCGGCGGGGGCCCGTTGGGGACAGATGCTATGCTCCTGAACGCTGACCGGCTCTTGTCCAATGCTGGCCTTTCTCTCGCCCACCTTAGGCAGTTTTCTGAGTTGGCCAGGAGGTCACTGTCGGTGTGGCACTGCCTTTACTTTTTCCGAACTTACTTATTTATTCAGAACCCTTTGTTGGGCCATTGCTGTTGCTTCATGGGGTCTGCCCGCCTGGGTTTCCTGAGTCTCTAGTGGGGTGGAGACGCCTGACCTAGGACCATGCTACAGTGCAGGATGAGGAGTGGGGCCAGAGGAGGGGGAATCTGGTACCGCGTGAGTGGGGCAGGGCCCGCTCTGTGCCTCGTGGAACAATGGGGGATGTTATTGTTGGGGGCGCGATGTGTGTGCCTGCTTGGTGTGTTAGTGTGTGTGTGTGGTAGTGGGGGGGGGGGGGGGCTGGGGGGGGGCATTTTGGATTGGACTCCTGTACAGTATGGGGCAATGTCTGAAATTTACCCCCCAGGGCCTAGGCTGGGAGCGGTGGGGGCACTGTGGCATGTGTAGTGCGGGGCCTTGGCAGGCTCCGGTTCATGACTTTATTGTTACTCATATATTATGGCACAAATTAAAATTATTACTATGAACGTGGATGGCATCCATTCCCCGGTCAAGCGAACCAAATTGTACACCATGTTTAAACGCATGAAAACACAGGTGGCGCTCCTACCGGAAACCCACTTAGGGAACGGGGAGCATGCAAAGCTATGGAGAGATTGGGTGGGTCAATCTTACTACTTCTTTTATAACCGACTACAGAGGGGGGTTGCCGTCCTTATTCATAAAAACTTGCTGTTTCAGCTTGAACGTACCTGTCAAGATGAGGAAGGCTGGTACGTTATAGCGGCGGGCACATTGTATCAAATTAAGATTGTTTTCTGTAATGTTTACGCCCCTAACATATACTCCCATGGGTTTTTTGCTTCTTTGATAAATGTACTGGCTGATTTTTCTGATTACAGTCTAGTGATGGGTGGCGATTTCATCATAGTCGGGAATAGACTGACTGGACAATGCCCCACCCAAACTTCCCACTGGGAATGAAAGTACTGAGGGGATCAACTTGCTGTGCCGGGAACTACATTTGCTGGATGTTTGGTGGGTACTCCACCCACAGGACTGGGATTTTACCTTTTTTTCCCATCCGCACTGTATGTATTCTAGGCTGGACTATTTGTTAGTCTCGGATCAGTGCTTCTCTAAAGTTAAAGACGCTACCATTGGGACTATTTCCCTATCAGACCACGCTCCTGTGACGATGGTCCTTCAGTGGGGCCTAGGGACCCGACCCCCGTTCTCCTGGCGCATGTGGCCAGATCTCTATCTGGATAAGGAATTCCAAAGGTATTTACAGGCATGCTGGAAGGAGTATATTGACTGTAATATGACCTCTGAGGTATCCGCTACGACGGTGTGGGAGGCTGGGAAGGCGGTCATGCGAGGGGTGATAATCGCTTATATGGCCAAAAAAAACCTGGCGATGTAATGTCAAAATCCTAAGACTTACTGAGGTCCTTAAAACCAGATGATGCTAAGGCTCACCTAGATCAGGCTTGGGAGGCACTAAATAGCCTGTTACACCAGCGAGCATCCAAATCCCTCATATATTATCAGTACCAACTATATAAGTATGGAATCTGGGCCAGCCGACTTATGTCCCACTTTGTTCGGCCTCGGAGTCACGGGTGTCCAGTGGTGGGCATTCGGGACCGACATGGGGTACACCAGACCACCCCTGCTGAGATTGTTGGAGTATTACATGACCCTGTATGATACAAACTTATGAGTAAGGCGACAGCAGAATCGCTGTTTCGTGGGCTTCCTTGGCCTCGCCTTACACAAGATCAGCTGGCTATAGTAAACCGCCCTACTGGGCAGGATGGGTTTGGGTCGGAATATTACAAGATTCTACGTTTCGGTGTACTATGGGGACTTATTATGCACTAATACCCTACCAGCGGTCTCCAACCAATCTGTTATGTGGTCCTCCCTAAACCGGGTAAGGATCCTCTGGAGGTGGGGTCCTATCTCCCTATCTCCTTGCTAAATGTGGATATTAAAATCCTTGCCTCAGTCCTAGCCACCAGGTTGACCACTATTTTACCAGGTCTTATTCACAAGGACCCAAACTGGGTGTGTAACGGGATGTCAAGGGGTGCGGAATGTACGACATCTGTTGGCGGCTTTGAGCTACCAGGCCGAAGCCGAAGCACTGATCCTCAGCCTCTCATGGGAGTACATCTTTTGGGTACTGTAGCAGTATGGTTTTTCAGGTGTTTATCTGCAATGGTTGCGTACCCTTTACAGTAATCCCAGTGCTACCATCCTGCTTAACGGCCTGCCTACGAGGGCTTTGCCTATCCAATGGGGACTCCAACAGAGCTGCCCTCTTTCTCCCTTGCTGTTTGTTCTGGTCTTGGAGCTCTTGGCAATATGCCTTCGACGGGAGCAGGCTATATGTGGGATTAGTGTGGATAGACACCCTCTCAAAATGGCTTTATTCACCGATGACCTCTTGCTATTCGTTGGGCAGCCCCGAACCAGCGTACCCGCTATTATTACTTTGTTTGACCACTTCCATATGGTTGCAGGTCTAAAAATAAACTATGCTAAATCGGAGGCCTTAGCTTTAAATGCCCACCTCCCAGATACGTGGGGCAGGCCCTTCCACTTTCAGTGGGCCCCAGGTAAAATTAAATATCTAAGGGTCTGGATCCCGCGGGACTTGAAGCTTTTATATACCTTAAATATCTCTCCCTGTATTGCCAAGTTACAAATGCAATTAGCCTTATGGAAGCCATTGCCACTCTCACTTTTTGGCAGATGCACACTGGTTAAGATAGTGCTGGTGCCCGAACTTCTGTACCTTCTGCATATGATCCCCTGTTGGTTGACGGTGGGAGACATCCAATGTCTGCGCTCCAGCATACAATCCTTTTTATGGCGGGGGAAACGCGCACATCTAGCTTATACATCTATGGAGCACCCGCGGGAGCATGGAGGGCTTAATATGCCAGACGTCTGGCTTTATAATGTAGCCTGCCAACTCCGGTTTGTTGGTGAGTGTCTTACAGGGTCTTACCATTACTGCGATGCGAGGATGTTGGATTGTATGTCGACCCCTGGCTCCCCCCTGAATCTTATTCAATTGCAAGTGGAGCAGCGCCGCACTGCGAGCTACCCCAGAGTGTTGTTATATCCCTGTGTAAGAGTGTGGCGATGGGTGTGCAAGCTGAGTACCTTGTCAGGAGCTTGGTCCCTTTTAATCCCCTTTTTGAACAATGTGGAGTTTCTCCCGGGCCGAGATTGCAGTCTGGTGTTCCAATCCTGGGCAGAGAATGGGGTAATGTTTGCTTTTCACCTGTACGATTCGGAGTCTTGAATATTACTGGACTTTGCCATGCTGGCACGAACTTTCCAATTACCAGCGAAACAATTCTTCGACTTCCTTCAAGCCCGTCACTTCCTAGGCTCCTTTGCCTGGACACCTGCTATGTTGGAGGCTGAGATAAAGTTTGCCAATGCCATTTTCGACACCGCCTGTTGACAAACACTATTATGGGCTGGAAAAAGTTGGGCCAAAGGTTTGGCTCTACCGCTCCTGCAACCCGTCTGACTATTGGTGGTCCACAGTTCTGGCTTCCCCTGTCACTGAGCGGCAGATGGTGGTTTGGTTTCAGGATCTCTATAAATTGCTGCCTGATTTAGGCCTCCAGGAG
The DNA here is from genome assembly GCF_901001135.1 of Rhinatrema bivittatum. Classification (NCBI taxonomy): domain Eukaryota; kingdom Metazoa; phylum Chordata; class Amphibia; order Gymnophiona; family Rhinatrematidae; genus Rhinatrema; species Rhinatrema bivittatum. The sequence goes on along the minus strand of NW_021821429.1, from coordinate 12,975 downwards.
ATGCAATTTAAAATTCTACATTGCCTCTATTACGAAGATGTCCGCAAGTTTAAAATGCGGCTGGCTACGTCACCTTCATGCACAAAATGTGGTACTGCGGATGGCACATTGCTCCACCGACTAGATGACTGTCCGCTACTCCAGTCCTTTTGGCAGACGGTCCTGGCAGTGGTGGGGGATTGTATTGGTGTTCCCCTCAGTGTACATGGACGTATGGTATTAACATGCACATTGCCTAGGCTTCTTCCTGGCAGCTGATCCAAGACCAAATTTGTGCGGGTGGCTATCATGATGGCCTGTCGGACTATCCTGACTGTTTAGACGGAGCCGTTGGCAATGCTCACGGTCAATGCCTGGTTTGGAAAAATGGCTTCCCTTGCACAATTGGAAAGACTGGATTTTTCGGCTGGGAAGAGACGGCCGGACAAGATCTACTGCACCTGCTGGGGCACTTGTTTCCATGCCTTCCCTAAGGCTCTTCAAGATGGATTGCGCCTTAATGGTTATACACACTGCAAAGGTCCTCCAAAGAAGGGAGGAGGGGGCATGGGGTAGTTAAGGTCTGACTCATGCTTGACTATGGTGTGTGTGTGGTGTTAACAGTGTGATTTGCAGGTCAACGACTGTTCAATAGGGTGTTACTGTCTTTCGGGCCAATACAGTAAAGCGCGGCCGTGGTTACCTTGTTTTTAACCTGCTTTGGACGCACATTTTGGACGCATAAGGCGGACCCGCGATTCACTATCGGCTTTTATGCGTCCGTACCGCTTGCCGAAATGTCTCCGCCTGCCGCATGTATATGATATGTTGATCGATTTAGCTATTTCCCTCCGATACAGTAATGTGCGCCCAGATTATCGCCTTTTTAACCAGCTTCTTTACCGCGTCTTTAACCAGAATATTTACCGCCTACTCTGACCCTGGCATTAGTGTGGTGTTCAGTCAGCTTCGTACCGGACAGCGCCATGGACAACATGCATATTATTGCTCTGGCGCTATTTTTCATTCGTTGAGAAGCAGAATGAGAAATGCTCGAATGAGAAATGCTCGAAATGCTCGGCAGATTGGAGAGGCCAACAGGGGAGCCCAGCAGCAAGGAGAACCCATCCAACTGGAGAACCCAGCAGCAAGTCCGGAGAGGTATGTGTTCTGTTTGGGTGGACGCCTCTATGAATCATCCATCTCTGAGCATCTCTGAGGCTCTGGACATGGATGCCCTCTACGGACGCCGGAGAAATGGGAGCCCGCGCCAGGCCAGGGTTCGACTGTACCGTCCATCTCTGGGCGTCTCTTAGGCTCCGGACATGGACGTCTCTACAGAAGCCGGAGAGATGGGAGCCCTGAGGCTCCGGACATGGACGCCTCTACGAACCATCCATTTCTGCGCATCTCTGAGGCTCTGGACATGGACGCCTCTATGGACGCTGGAGAGATGGCAGCTGCGCCAGGCCAGGGTTCGACTGTACCATCCATCTCTGTGCGACTCTTAGGCTCCAGACATGGACGCCTCTATGAACCATCCATTCTGGGCGTCTTTGAGGCTCCGGACATGGAAGCCTCTACGGACGCCGGAGAGATGGGAGCCGGGCCAGGCCAAGGTTCGACTGTACCGTCCATCTCTGGGCATCTCTGAGGCTCCGGACATGGACGCCTCTACGAACCATCCATCTCTGGGCGTCTCTTAGGCTCTGGACATGGACGTCTCTACAGAAGCCGGAGAGATGGGAGCCGCACCAGGCCTTCATCCGGCATCAGCTAGGCGTCCTGAGGCTTCAGGGGTCCGGGGGAGACATGGACGCCTCTATGGACGCCTATACGGAGCCTTCCTCCTGTCTAGAATTAGGCTGTAGTAGACGCTGAAATAAGAACACATAGCTCATTTAAGAATACAAACTTGAGAATACAGTGTTGCAGAACCTAGGTACTGTTAAATAATTTATATGTGCTGCTAGTCAAACTATCTACACCAGAGAATCCACAGTGTGGCATATGCATGTATGTACTGGGAAACTTTTCTATTAGCCCTGCTAATAAACTAATGTCCCTGAGGCTGCTGATTGTTGTAGACACTTAAATAAGAACGCATAGCTCTTGAAAATATACAGTTGCAGATCCATGTATCCATGTATGTAATGTTACATAATTTATCTGTGCTGCTAGTCAAACTATAAATCCACAGTGTAGCATATCAATATGTACTGGGAAACCTTTTGTATTACCTGCTAGTAAATCTATGGTGCACCCGAGAATCCACAGTGTTGCATATCCATGTATGTGCTGTTAAACGATTTATCTATGTGTTCATCAATTTATTTGAATTTCTTGTGTTTGCCTCTGTTGTATTCCATGCAGGCAGAGCACCATGCATCTGCAGGCCAGGCCATCAGCAGGCCATCAGCAGGCCAGGATGTTTCATTCGCACAGGGACAACTCTGTTTGGCATGTGTGAGCGAGATGTTGTCCGAACCTACCGGCTGAGCTCACGGGCAATCTTGTTCCTGTATGAAGATCTGCGCTTCGACCTAGACCCCCTGGCGAATCGCCACCATGCTATGCCAGGGTTTGACTAAACTTCTCGGTGCCTTAAATTTCTTGGTACCGGAAGTGTTTCAAACCCCGTGAGTGTCATTGCAGGTATGACACAGGCCTCCGTTTCACGGCATCTGTCACAGGTGTTGAAGGCCTGTGGATGAGGAAGTACATTGTTATCCTACGGATCCAGCGGAACTGCAACATATCTGCAGTGGTTCATGGGTATTGCGGGGATGCCGAACGTGTTGGGTGCTATCGACTGCACTCATTTTGCGTTTACCCCAAAGTCGGAGGAAAAGAGTGCGTTCCGGAATCGCAAGCACTTCCATTCCATGAATGTGCAAGTGGTTTGCGATGCACACCTTTGGATTCTAAATGTTGTAGCAAAGTATCTTGGGAGCTGCCATGATGCCTACATTCTCGCACCTTCATCTCTGGGGACCTAATTTCCAGAGGGAAAGTACGGTGAAGGTTGGCTACTTGGTAAGTGACAATGGCTACTGCCAGGGATTCTACCTGTCATGTGTTCAGGTCTGGGGAAGTTCGGGATACAATTATGTTTATGATGTAATGCTTATGATGTTAGGTGCAGCGAAGTTGTTTTTGATGCATTCCGGTTTATTGATCCTATAGGTGATGGCGGCTATGGCTTTAAGCCCTGATTGCTATCTCCACTCCAAGTCCCCACGCACATTGGCCGAAAAAACGCTACAATGAGGCTCATGGCAGCACCAGAAACGTGATTGAGTGCACTCTGGAGTTCTGAAGGGCCGTTTCCGATGTCTGGATCGCTCAGGGGGAGCCCTGCAGTACAGTGCAGTGCATGCCTGCTGCATGCTACACAACATTTGTCAGAGATTCGGTGTGGATGCAGAGGGTAGCTGAAAACTTTCCACCAGATCCGCCTGTGGAACTGGCAGCTGAAGCGGACAACAGTGCACGGTTTCATGAAGTCCGACGAAGGATCATTGAAAGTTATTTCTCTTGTAAGTTATTAATCATACATTTGTTTCCTAACTGCTTATTCTGTCTTAAAGCACCACTCCTGTCTCCAGGGCCCCATACTGATGTGGCGCTTTCATTGTAGTTCATCGCTCTGATTAATTGTAGATATAAATCATTTCTCTACCTGTATGGCCTATTTACTCTTCTCTTGTTTTTGTTTCAGAAGCTGGGATGCATCTATTTAACAATCCACCCCTCAGAACATTTCACAGCAAGATGACCCCTCCATCAAACCCTTTAAAATCACAAACTTTTTCATTCTCTTCATTTTTTTTTAATGGTATTTGTTGAAGTATGAAATGTTAAAATGTTAAAACCTTGTCAACCCATTGTAACCGAAGTTTCTTTCTTTCCTCTTGTATGGACATCTAGGCCTTTTCCATCAACCAAAATATAAATAATAGTATAGGATTTTAAATGTTGAATTTATATATCATTGGAGTGTTAAATCGAAATAAAGTTTATAAACATTGTACCGACATTTCTTTCTTTCCTTGTATGAATATCAAAGTTTTTCCCAGCAATAACAAATAATTGTGTTGTGTTTTTTAAGGTGCCATTTACATTTCATGAAGTATGACATTGGTAATGTGCGTCTACCCATTGACATTATCAACCCGGTATCTCCCCTTCCAACCGCAATGACAATGATGCTCTTATTCCCCCGTACTGCATGGTCTCGTCCCTTGCCGTACCCATCCTATCCCTCATGTATAAATCTATAACAATTTAAAAATTTGATATTATGCTATGTTGTAATACTGTCAACTTTGATTACTTAACCTTTTTGGACATTTTTAGTGCTGATGTTAGGGGTGTGCATTCGTTTTGAACGCATATGTAAAACGCAACTTATTATTTTTTTTAACTTAAAAAAGTGATGATGCGCAACGCATCGCGACTTCCAACGTATTCAACATAGCTAAGTTGAATACGTTGAACCGCGAGGCGCACTTTTCTCGCCGCCATTAGCTGCGAGCTCGGAGCCCCGGATTAGCACAGAATGGCGGCGCCCCTGCGGTAACCATGCCAACCTGTCTGACCCTTTCCTGTGAGTCGCAGTGACTCACAGGAAAGGGTCGGACAGGTCGGCATGGAATGGATACCGGAATGCAGCGAATCTGCGTTCACGTTTTCAGAGTGGCACTGAATGCAGCGAATCGCGCTGCCATTCAGTGCTCTCTGAGGATTTTACTCACGAGCCAGAACTATATAAGCAGCAGCACGAGGACTCACGCACATTTCCAGTGATTCTGTGGGGAGGTGGTGGGCTGGGTGGCAGGCTCAGGCAGGCAGGCAAGCAGAAATAGAACCAGAAGCAGAACCAGAACCAGATTTGATAGACAACACAGAACAGATTCTGTGTTAGGCTAGGAAAGGAAAGAAAAATATTCCTGGTCTTGCATTAGTGGCAGGGGTCAGCTACAGTCACTAGTATTCCTATTCCTGTTTCTTTCAAGCAGTGTAGTGGTCTAGTCAGCTAGCAGTGACCAAGTATACTATTTACCATTGAGGGTGTTGGGCTGGCTTGGAGAGAGATATTAATATTTTCAATGTCATCCATGTTCCTGGAGTGAAAAAAAATTCCTGCTTTATTAAATTCAATTACTTAGTCTGTCAGTGCAGGGGCATTTTAAACAGACTGAACATTGTCCTTGAGTGGGTCTGTTCATTTGGGAATTTAAACAGACTTAACAACATTGTTATTGAGAGTGAGTCTGTTCATCTTGGTATTTCAAACAGACTCAACGCATTGTCCTTGAGTGGGTCTGTGCTGGGAAGTGCCTGGGCCGCAGAACTCTGCCTCTTATCTGCTTAAAAAGCAAGCTAGTTCTGTGTGTACTGCACACACACACACACACACACACACACTGAGTGCACTGCCAGGCAGGCAGTGAGACAGTGGGCAGTGGGCATTTTAAACAGACTGAACATTGTCCTTCAGTGAGTCTGTTCATTTGGGAATTTTAAACAGACTTAACAACATTGTTATTGAGAGTGAGTCTGTTCATCTTGGTATTTTCAAACAGACTCAACGCATTGTCCTTGAGTGGGTCTATGCTGGGAAGTGCCTGGGCCGCAGTACTCTGTCTCTTATCTGCTTAAAAGCAAGCTAGTTCTGTGTGCACTGCACACAAACACACACACATTGAGTGGCACTGCCAGGCAGGCAGTGAGGCAGTGGGCATTTTAAACAGACTGAACATTGTCCTTCCGTGGGTCTGTTCATTTGGGAATTTTAAACAGACTTAACAACATTGTTATTGAGAGTGAGTCTGTTCATCTTGGTATTTTCAAACAGACTCAACGCATTGTCCTTGAGTGGGTCTGTGCTGGGAAGTGCCTGGGCCGCAGTACTCTGCCTCTTATCTGCTTAAAAGCAAGCTAGTTCTGTGTGCACTGGACACACACACACACACACATTGAGTGCACTGCCAGGCAGGCAGTGAGGCAGTGGGCATTTTAAACAGACTGAACTGTCCTTCAGTGGGTCTGTTCATTGGGAATTTTAAACAGACTGAACATTGTTATTGAGTAGGGATTGTGAATCGTTTTTTGACGATTTAAAATAACGTCCGATATATTTTAAACTCGTCAAAAATCATAGAGCCGTGATACAATAACAATTCCCCCGATTTATCATAAAAAAATCGTAAATCGGGGGAAGGGGGAAGGGGGAGGGCGAAAAAACCGGCACACTCAAAAAACCTAAAACCCACCCCGACCCTTTAAAATAATCCCCCACCCTCCCAACCCCCCAAAATGCCTTAAATTACCTGGGGTCCAGAGGAAGGGTCCCGCTGTGATCTTCCACTCTCGGACCTCCGGTGCTTGTAGAAATGGCGCCGGCGCTACCTTTGGTTTTTTCCGTACGGAAAAACGATTCGCGGCAGGAGATTGCTCCGGACCCCCGCTGGACCCCCAGGGACTTTTGGGCAGCTTGGGGGGGCCTCCTGACCCCCACAAGACTTGCCAAAAGTCCAGCGGGGGTCCGGAACGACCTCCTGCAGTCGAATCGTGTTGTCTTTGGCCGGCGCCGGCCGTAGACAACAATCTCCTGCCGCGAATTGTTTTTCCCGTATGGAAAAACCAAAGGTAGCACCGGCGCCATTTCTACAAGCACCGGAGGTCCAAGAGTGGAAGATCACAGCGGGACCCTTCCTCTGGACCCCAGGTAATTTAAGGCATTTTGGGGGGGTTCGGGAGGGTGGGGGATTTATTTTAAAGTGTCGGGGTGGGTTTTAGGGTTTTTTAGTGTGCCGGTTTTCCCGCCCTCCCCCCACTGGACCCCAGGTAATTTAAGGCATTTTGGGGGGTTTCAGGAGGGTGGGGGATTTATTTTAAAGGGTCGGGTGGGTTTTAGGGATGTTTTAGTGTGCCGGTTTTCGATTTTCACGATATTTTAAAAACCCCAACGGCGACGATCCGATTCCCCTCCCCCTCCCCAAGCCGAAATCGATCGTTAAGAGACGATCGATCACACGATTCACATCTCTATTATTGAGTCAGTCTGTTCATTTATGTTATTTTAAACAGACAGAACATTGTTATTGAGTGAGTCTGTTCCATTTTGGTATTTTAAACAGACAGTGAACATTGTTCTTGAGTGGGTCTGTTCATTTTGGTATTTTAAACAGACTGAACATTGTGATTGAGTCAGTCTGTTCATTTTGGTATTTTAAACAGACTGAACATTGTTATTGAGTGAGTCTGTTCATTTTGGTACTTTAAACAGACAGTGAACATTGTTCTTGAGTGGGTCTGTTCATTCTGGTATTTTAAACAGACAGTGAACATTGTTCTTGAGTGGGTCTGTTCATTTTGGTATTTTAAACAGACTGAACATTGTTATTGAGTGAGTCTGTTCATTTTGGTATTTTAAACAGACAGTGAACATTGTTCTTGAGTGGGTCTGTTCATTTTGGTATTTTAAACAGACTGAACATTGTGATTGAGTCAGTCTGTTCATTTTGGTACTTTAAACAGACAGTGAACATTGTTCTTGAGTGGGTCTGTTCATTCTGGTATTTTAAACAGACAGTGAACATTGTTCTTGAGTGGGTCTGTTCATTTTGGTATTTTAAACAGACTGAACATTGTTATTGAGTCAGTCTGTTCATTTTGGTATTTTAAACAGACAGTGAACATTGTTCTTGAGTGGGGCTGTTCATTTTGGTATTTTAAACAGACAGTGAACATTGTTCTTGAGTGGGTCTGTTCATTTTGGTATTTTAAACAGACAGTGAACATTGTTCTTGAGTGGGTCTGTTCATTTTGGTATTTTAAACAGACAGTGAACATTGTTATTGAGTGAGTCTGTTCATTTTGGTATTTTAAACAGACTGAACATTGTTATTGAGTGAGTGTTCATTTTGGTATTTTAAACAGACTGAACATTGTTTTTGAGTGAGTCTGTTCATTTTGGTATTTTAAACAGACAGTGAACATTGTTCTTGAGTGGGTCTGTTCATTTTGGTATTTTAAACAGACTGAACATTGTTATTTGAGTCAGTCTGTTCATTTTGTTATTTTAAACAGACAGTGAACATTGTTCTTGAGTGGGTCTGTTCATTTTGGTATTTTAAACAGACTGAACATTGTTATTGAGTGGGTCTGTTCATTTGGTATTTTAAACAGGCTGAACATTGTTATTGAGTGAGTCTGTTCATTTTGGTATTTTAAACAGACAGTGAACATTGTTCTTGAGTGGGTCTGTTCATTTTGGTATTTTAAACAGACAGTGAACATTGTTCTTGAGTGGGTCCTGTTCATTTTGGTATTTTAAACAGACAGTGAACATTGTTCTTGAGTGGGTCTGTTCATTTTGGTATTTTAAAGAGACTGAACATTTGTATTGAGTGAGTCTGTTCATTTTGGTAGTTTAAACAGACAGTGAACATTGTCTTGAGTGGGGTCTGTTCATTTTGGTATTTTAAACAGACTGAACATTTGTATTGAGTGAGTCTGTTCATTTTGGTAGTTTTAAACAGACAGTGAACATTGTTCTTGAGTGGGTCAGTTCATTTTAGTGCTTTAAAACAGACCGAACATTGTTCTTGAGTGGGTCTGTTCATTTGGGAATTTTAAACAGACTGAACATTATTATTGTGGGACAGTGGGCAGTGTTACCACATAAAATCATCCATAATGTCAGGGAAAGAGAGATGCAATCGACTTATTGGGACTGGCAGCGGAGGCACTGCAAAAGACACAAGTGCAACACCACCAGTTACAGCTAAAAAGGCAACTGTCGCAATCTAAACTCTTTGTAGGGGATGGCAGTTCCATGGCAAAAAAAAAAACGAAATCGGCCCATGATACTCCCCATCGCCACCCACTTGTTTCTGGCCCTGTAGTTTTGGAGGAGAGGGAAGGGGAGGCAGAGTCAAGCCCGGACAAAATTTAGACACCCAAGAGCAGCCGGGGGACAGAAGTCTCAACTAAGACTTAGCGGTCACAAGGAGGCGCTGGCACTGTTAGCTTCTGATTCAGAAGAAGAATCTTCTTGGGTGGGATTCTCATCAGAAACGGAAAGAAGTAGTAGCTGACGAATCTTCGGTAGAATCAGTTAGCCTCCACCTCCAGAATTGTGCAGCAGGGAGAGATTACAGTGATATCGAGGAGGAGGAAGAGGTGTCAGAAGGGAGACAGAGGGTTACGACTGGTGCCCCCGCTGGCATTGCTTCTCAGGGTGCACCACCCACTAGTACCTCAACTCCAGTGCCAGCATCCACCCCCAAGGTGGTAAAGAGAGGAGGAGCAGAAAAGAAATCTCCGATCTGGAAACATTTTTAAAACGACAGAAGACCTGCGTTATGCTCGGTGTAATTACTGTGCCAGGGATATTAGCAGAGGCAAGCAAATGGGACATCTATCAAATTTTGGCATGAACCATCATATTAAGAGGCAACACCCAACAAGATTACTGCCATCTGGGGATGGTGGCAGTTTCAGTCGGGGGACCCCTTTCAAGCAGTGTGCAGTGGTAGGAAAGCAGCAGAGTCAGCCCACGCCCTCATACCCTTCTAGCAGTCAGGCGGCAGGCCAGCAATCCAGTGACATGTGGCAGAAGCGACAAACCACCATGGAGGAAATGGGGTGGAGTGCGGTAACGCTATCCCGGGGTAGGAGGCAGGCAGCCTCAAAAGTTGTAACCAGGAGCATTGGGGAAATGATTGCCCTTGATGACCAGCCCTTGCAGTTAGTGGAGAAAGTGGGTTTCAAGCATTTTTTGAAGGTCGTACTTCCAAATTACAAAGTCCCCTCCAGAACCACATTTAGTAGAAAGGTCATCCCCAGCCTGTACAAGCAGTGTCGCAGTCGCTTGCAAGCACTGCTAGGTAAGGCAGACGGAAGAGTGCATTTCACCTGCGATATCTGGACCGCCATGAATGCTGCACACTCTTACCTCTCTCTGACAGCACACTGGTGGGACATGGCAGAGGCAGGGGCAGCCAGCAGCTCTATTACTGAACAAGCATCAGGGTGGAGGGTGGGCTTTACTGAACACCCACCTGACGGACCATTCCATACCGCTGCCAATATTCTAGCATGCATCAGAAAGATGCTGGCGAGCTGGAAAGTACACCAGCGAGGACAGTAAACGCGGGCAGGGTTTTTTGTCACAGACAACGGTGCAAACATGGTTAAGGCAATAAGCGATGGGCGGTTTAAGAACATCCGATGTTTTGCACACACTCTGCATCTGGTAGTGGAAGTCAGCTCTGGGCTTGGAGTCCAATGACAAGGAGAATGAATACCTGCGTAGGTTAATACAGAAATGCAGGAACATAGCAGCACACTTCCACAGAAGTGTCAAGGCGGGGCAGGTTCTCCGACAAAAGCAGACTGATTTGGAGATGCCTCAGAAGCGTCTCATTCAAGACATTGCCACCCGGTGGAATTCCACCTTTATGATGCTGAGAGGTTACTGGAGCTGCAGACACCCCTTCATGAACTTTCTGGTAGAATGGACATAGGTGTGCAGAATCCCCTAGGGCATCGCGATTGGTTAGTCATGAGTCAGCTGGTAAAAATCCTGCAGCCCTTCAAGGATGTCACGGAGGAGCTGAGTTCCAGAAGTGCCACCTTGGGCTGACATCATCCCTATAGTTAAATTCCTGGATAACCATTTGGAGGCCTTTAAACAGCAGAGGGAATGACTGCTGAGGTGCTGCAGTGTCTGGAACGTTTTGCAGCAGCAGGTGAAAGACAGATTAAGGCATTTAACAGAGTACAGCACATACATGCTCACCTCTGTCTGTGATCCCCGTGTGAAAGGTAAACTCGCCCTACAGACCAGTTTGTCTGTCATATTTTTATTTATTTATTTATTTATTTATTTCGGGTTTTTATATACCGGCATTCGAGAACGCAGTCCCATCATGCTGGTTCACATAAAAACAAGGTGCATCGTAAACAAAACTAAAACAATGGTGCGGAAAAAGGCAGTTACATATAACAGGGAGAATAGAACTTGGCAGAGAAGAGAAGAGAAAGGACAGGTTATTAATTCAAACATGTAAACAATAGTGTAAAATAATATACAAATATGTTGAAGGATCTGCTGTTAGGTAAGGTCCGTGAACAGGAGTGCCATAGGCGCAAACAGAGTCAGATTAGGCTTGAAGCAGAGGTGGAAACAGCAGGCACGTCACAAGAGTTGTGCTGCTAGCCCAGGCAGGAGAAGCACTGTGTCAGTGACAGATAGTACCTCCTCCTCCACGTCAGACCGCCCAAGGCATGTTGGCCATAAAGATTCATCAGTTGTGCAACGGGCGAGAGAGAAAGTAGCTGGATTGAGTGACTCTGAGCCCTCCCAAGCACAGGAGGAGGCAGCAGCACAGCTGTCAGTGACATGGTATCTCTCAGAGCCGATAGAGAACATGCAGACAGATCCGCTGGCATATTGGGCACACAAGTCCACTGTCTGGCCACACCTAGCCAAAGTGGCTGAACGATATCTGTCATGTCCACCAACCAGTGTGCCCAGTGAACGTGTCTTTTCAATGACAGGGGATATCATGAGCCCTCACCGCTCAAGGCTGGCACCAGAGTTGATGGAAATGCTAGTGTTTGTGAAAGTAAACCTGCCATTGCTTGGCTTTCCAAATTTTCCTTGTGAACGGCAAGATGAATAAAAGCTATTGAAAGCCTTGCAGCAGCTCCAATTGCCTCCTATGCTCAAGATAATGTAAGCACTGCAGCACATGTTCTTGACATGAATCGCTGTGCCTGACCGGTGTCTACTGTACAGCCCTTGTGTTCCTACAAGTGTTATACCTCGATTGCTGTGCCTGTTCATCCAGGCCTTGTGTCCCTAGCTGGGATTGACCTCTGTCCTCGAATGATGTGCCTGTTCATCCAGGCCTTGTGTTCCCACTAGTGTTTTAACTCAATTGTTGTGCCTGTTCATCCAGGCCTTGTGTCCCTAGCTGGGATTGACCTCTGTCCTCGACTGCTGTGCCTGTTCATCCAGGCCTTGTGTCCCTAGGTAGGATTGACCTCTGTCCTCGACTGCTGCGCCTGTTCATCCAGGCCTTGTGTTCCCACAAGTGTTTTAACTCGATTGATGTGCCTGTTCATCCAGGTGTTCCTACCAGTGTTTTAACTCGATTGCTATGCCTGTTCATCCAGGCCTTGTGTCCCTAGATGGGATTGACCTCTGTGCTCGACTGCTGCGCCTGTTCATCCAGGCCTTGTGTCCCTAGGTGGGATTGACCGCTGTGCCTGTTCATCCAGGCCTTGTGTTCCTACTGGTGTTTTAACTCAATTGCTGTGCCTGTTCATCCAGGCCTTGTGTCCCTAGGTGGGATTGACCTCTGTCCTCGAATGATGTGCCTGTTCATCCAGGCCTTGTGTCCCTAGCTGGGATTGATCTCTGTCCTCGAATGATGTGCCTGTTCATCCAGTCCTTGTGTTCCCACAGGTGTTTTAACTCCATCGCTGTGCCTGTTCATCCAGGCCTTGTGTTCCCACAGGTGTTTTAACTCCATTGCTGTGCCTGTTCATCCAGGCCTTGTGTTCCTACTGGTGTTTTAACTCAATTGCTGTGCCTGTTCATCCAGGCCTTGTGTTCCCACAGGTGTTTTAACTCCATTGCTGTGCCTGTTCATCCAGGCCTTGTGTTCCTACTGGTGTTTTAACTCAATTGCTGTGCCTGTTCATCCAGGCCTTGTGTTCCTACTGGTGTTTTAACTCAATTGCTGTGCCTGTTCATCCAGGCCTTGTGTCCCTAGCTGGGATTGACCTCTGTCCTCGAATGATGTGCCTGTTCATCCAGTCCTTGTGTTCCCACAGGTGTTTTAACTCCATCGCTGTGCCTGTTCATCCAGGCCTTGTGTTCCCACAGGTGTTTTAACTCCATTGCTGTGCCTGTTCATCCAGGCCTTGTGTTCCTACTGGGTGTTTTAACTCAATTGCTGTGCCTGTTCATCC